>NC_048897.1:57425598-57725598 GCF_011077185.1 Oxyura jamaicensis | reverse complement strand
AGCTTAGTAGTGTCCTCTGTTAACGTGCCAAACAGATGAATTTAAAAAATGGCCAGTAATGGTGGCATTGTGTTGAGTCATTGAATAGACCAGTACTGGAAAATCATTTCATATTGCAGTTAATAAGATGTATCATGGGAGAACGTTGTTTTCCAGCGAAGTGCCAAGTATTTATTTGCATTTCTTTTTGTAGTTCTGCAATATAACCCCCTTTTTATCGTTTCATATGTTTGCTTATGGGTGCCATCATATAATGTGGTTTTGGAAAAAAGAAAATTGCAGTCCAGTTCTATCAGTTCTTATGTTTTTGAAGTTACTTGTAACATTGTACATAGATAAAAGACTTGTGCTAGGTAGAACTGTTAGTTGTTTCTATTTGCTTCTTTCTCCTCTCCTCAGCAGATACTGTAAAAGTGGTGTGTATGGTATGGTATATTGCCATTTGCAAGATACCGGAACAGTAAGATTTTTTTGGTCATCTTTATTTTCCAACGGGTGATGCCATGAGGCATAAAACCTTTTATATCCTCTGTATTATTTCCACTGTCAAGTTCAGTTCTTTTGTACTTGAGCAAGATTTGGCTGACGCAGAAATTGCGCCTCTGCTGAGGTAGTGTGTAGAAGGTAGCTGCAAATACATTCCGTATCAGTGTCATCAACATCACTTTCATGGTAGTGCATGCAGAAGGTTCGGAGAACTTGGTTTATCTTGCATATGTTTTCAACTGCAGCTGCAGGGAAGATTGGAATGACTGCTTTACTCTAGAGGGTGACCTTGACCACTTTTTGCCACAAATATTTTTATTTTTTAGAAGCTCTTCTTTCTCATTTTTTGTTGAATAACTTTATATAAAGACATGACAGCTTTTTTATTATTTTTTTTTTCTTATTGAAGATGAGGTGATATTAAAACTCAAGTACTAAGCCATGTTTCCTTCTTAGAGTTTCCCATCAGAGTAACAGAATGCAAATGCAGAATGCAGCTCTTTCAGGACTGGGGCTAAGGCCTTCAGATTATCTAGGTGTCTTTATGATTTGTGTGGTTCTCTAGCCTTGTAATAATGTTTTCCCTTATGTGTGGCAATGCAGGTTTTGAAACAAAAAATAAGAATCAAAATATATGCTGTCTAGGTTAAAAACAGATGGCTGATTTACCTTATGAAACAGAATATCTTTGTGAAATGTTTTATATTCTCATAAGATGAAGGAAAGATTATTAGCATGCTAAAGATTAAATAATGCTTCCCAGTAAATTGCAATGGTATGAAAAGATCCTGATAAAAATGCAGGAGTATCTTTGACCTCTCATTTCCTTAGTTCTAGGGTAATTTTTCTTATTTGCATGTGGATAACAGGGGAGTGTGTGTTTTAATAATTTTTTTCAGCTGTGATTTTAAGCATGTGCATTCTCTTAATTTATTTAGAGAAATACTAAAACCCTTCTAGCATTTCTCTAAAAGTAAATTTCTCTACTAACAAATCTTTATGGTCCCATGAGTAACCAACTTTTATAGCATGTCTCACTGTGCCAACGTTTTTTAACAATCCATTTTATTTAAAATAATGTTAAAAGCCCTGCCTTTTGGCAGTCATATAAAACAAGTATGCCTCTTTAATTTTTGTATATTTAACAGGAATTGAAGACATAAGTTCTTAGGTCATTGTGCAAAACCAGATAATCCTTGCTATGTGTGGTAGGTGAGGTAAACAAATTTAGGGTAAATTAGGAGGATGGAGGACCCTTATTCATCGTAAGCTATAACTTGAATCAACTGTAGTTTTTTCAGTAGAACTGAAAAAACGTTTGTAGATAGTTGCTTTGGGATTAATCACGGGTAGGCAGCTAGACTTTGGTAGTTCACATTTCAAGCTTCATCTGAAGTTCTTGCTTTGAGATGCTGCATATCTTTCTGCTTATATGAGGTATGGTCTTAGAACAGATATCACTCTTTCTAGCAGCAGGTGTACCCACTGACAGGAGAAGAGGGGAAAGATTCATAGAAGTCTTCTGTTTTCTCATGGGTAATTGCTACCTGCTAGTACTTTGGTGACTGAACTGCTAACGTCGTTGAGAAAAAATGATCTCAAATTGATAAATCCTTTTTATTGATTTTTTTAAAACCAAAAATAGCTCTAAATTTCTGGTAGTTCTAGAAATATGATATGATTAAACATTTTTTTCAATTTTAAGATGCCGTTCTCTGAAATCAGGAAAGTTATGAAATGGGTGGAGATGGTGTATATTTTGGTGGAGTATAGAATGTTTATTTTCAATAAAGAATTTCACAGATGAGTAACTGTTCAGCAGGACTGAATGCAGACCTCTTTGCTGGCCTTGAATTTGTAAGCAGATAGTTTTCTAGGGAAGGAATACAGATGACGAAGTAAACTCTTCTTAGTGGGAAATTTTATCTTATTGAAAAGCTCTTATTAGTAGAATGTAAACCACTTACTTCTGAAGTACTAAACTCCTGCTTGGTCAGAACTCCCACTTAATTAGTTGTTTATGTTCTTTCTGAATATTATAGTTCTTCTTAGAGAGCTTTCTATTAAACACATTTTTAATAATACTCGTGGCATACCTTCATGTTGCGTAGATCATTTAGAAGTGATGTCCAAGATGTAATGTTTTAAGGCAGTATAAAATATTTGCAGGATCATCTAGATTATTCTATTGTGGTGACATGATCAGGTTGTATTTCCCGTCTTGAGGAATTTTGCAAACGCTCTCAGATAATTAAGTTCTGCTGTACTTCTTGAATTACTTCTTGGTGAGAGATATTAAAAAGTTTACCTTCTTTTTCATAAATAATTATCTTTATGAATTTCTTCATCGTTTTTGAGCTTGGCTTCAGTGTAGGTTATCATTACTGATTGCAGACAGATTTGATCTAGTACAATAAAAACATAAACAGTGTATTGGGTTGATAAAATAGGTTGAGTTTCCTTGGCCTATAGAAAAACACAGTGCTTAGTAAGGTGACTTTTTGCAGTATTTTGGGATCTCTGTAGTTGGTATACTGGGATATTAAGTATATCTTTTCAAGCAAATGTGTAAAAAAAAACAAAAAACACCTTTTTTTAAAAAAAATCATATAATCTATAATTATACAACTACTGGTCTGACCATTGGTTTCCAGCTGAATAGGTATTATATGTACAGATGCAGACTTAAAGGAGAAAAAAAGTTGAATTACACATTGGCCTGTATTTTATTTCTGATCTTACCCCTTTCTTGAGACATAAAGTTGACCGGAGTAATACAGTCATACTGTAATGACTGTAATACAAGTATTACAAAAAACATATTAAACTAAATGCATGAAAAATACATCTCAGCACAGAAGATATCATTTATGTCCTCTGACTTTTCTATACCAGAGTAGCACTATATTAAGAAAAATAAAAAATAAAAATTGTAGACTGAAAAAAACAAACTGTCATGAGTTGACAGCAGTAATAACTGCACAGAAAAACTGCTGATCATTTGAGATGGATCAAATATATGTAAACCATTCTCTAAATGATTAGGCATACATGTTAAATACCGGTGAAGGAGTTTCAAGAAATTGAGTCTGGTTGACTTCGGATACATATACTGAAAAGCAGATGCTTCCACAACGATTTTCCAAATGATTGACTTTGCAAAAGTTGACAGAGAATCTGCTGAACAAATAGTTCCTTTGAGAGTGGTGATAATTCTGCAATGTGCTTTGTCAAGAATTAGTATATACAGTCCTTGCGCTGTTTCATGATTCTCCTTTTTTTTTTTTTTCAGAGAATTACAATTATGTCTCAGTTTAATTCTAAATGTGAGCAAAGTTTGAATCTGGGAATGAAGCTGTCTTTCTTTATGAATCTGTTTTTTTTTCCCATCTGTAGGGTTTAAATAATGCAATAGAGCATAACTAACTTCTTTAATTTTTGTCAGTTGTAATTGTGGCATCAAGAGGTTTTCCAGGTTGCATCAGCTGTTTCTACATTTTGTGTGATCCCCTTAGAAAATACTTGAAGACAACAGATACTGAGGGTTGGGATCTCTAAATTCGTATATAGCAATATTACAGGTAAAAATATATTTTTTTTAGCATGATAGAGGTTCTACCTGCATTACCATTTTAGTTCTTTGATAAAGTATCTAGTTTTGAGAGAGCGTATTGATTCTTTCTGTCTGAAGTAGTTTGGTTCATATGGCAGTATATAAACCGTGTTTCTTTCAGACGAAGCCAGAAGATATATTCCAGGGGGGCGCCTCATTCTCCAGCTATTAACACATGTTCAACCTAAAGAACCAAGGTAGATCTGATGTGAAGTAAATTGTGTTGGCATGTGTGTAGCATCTCAGAAAAAAAGATTTGCTTTGCCATTTGAGAATCTTCTAGTGGCCTGCTAAAGTAGGCATGGCCAGAGGATGCTGAATGAATAAGCTATTTATGTTGTTCTGTTCTTGCACAACGCCACGTCTTTATTTGCTGTTCACTATTCAAAAACTGCTTTGAATGCGGAGTTTTGTTTTACATTGTGAATTATGTCCCTGCAATATTTGAGTTCCTCATAGATAGTCATTGCATGTATCTTCAATGATATATTTATTCAAATTCATTACTGAGGATTTATCTTTATAGCTTCCTCTAAAGTAAGAGTATTATTACTTCTGCTGTAAGAACTTTGTTACAGAAGCATCAGTATCAAAATTACGCAAGGATCTTTGGGTGCCCGAGCAAAAGCGTCCTTTTGCTGCTTTTTCAAAGAGGTTAACATCTCAATTTCAGTATTTGGTTTATTGCTTTGGAGTCACATCCACATGCAGTTGTTAAGCCACAGCATGTCTGGAAAGCAGATTTAGTGTGTGTTGGACAGCCAGAAAAATGAGAGCCAGTAACGTGCCCTGTCTGATTGGCGCAGTGACCTCTTGAGTGTTGTACAGGAACTGTGTGGTAGAGGTTCCAGTGCTCATCTGTCAGCCGAGTGCATGCCTTAAATACCGGTATTAGTATTGCAGCTTCCAGTGTTGCTTAGCTTTTGAAAATAAACCTCAAATCGAGGAGTCGATTGCTACAGGGTTTGCTGGATGAGCTAGGCTGTCTAGGTCATGGTTGCGCAAAGAGGTAAGCCACCCAAAATGGCTTGCTGCCACTCAAGTCTTGCCTTGTTGTTCGACATGCATCCCCATCTACTCTGCGTGTTCCTGTCCCCCTCTTGACAGCGACGTGGCATAAAGCAACACAGCATTTATTCTGAGTTATTTTTCTGTGCTGTGCTGGTAAGTTAAATTGGCTTATGGATGTAAGCACCAATTCTGGGAGAAATGCACTAGCAACACAAAGACTTGCTTATGAGTAATTACTGTCAAACTCTTTCCCACTGACCCTTGTACTTAGCGTCCTGTGAAACCATACCCTCAGTACAGTTCGTCAGTAGGTTGTCATTCTGACCCAACTGGGAGAAGGAGATGAAGTGTGCCTCTTCCCCATGGAGTTAGAGACTTTTCCAGTAGGTAAAAAATCATGTTCAGTCTTAGGACTTCTAGATCCTTGTGCAGGTTCTGGGGAAAACATGCTTTAAGATTCTTTTCTACTGAATTGCAAGAATCATGCTTGTTCTAACCCTCCGGAACCATACTTTTTGCAGCCTGTGTTCCAGTCCTAGAAGTCTAACCTTTGTCTGGTGATGCCTCTGTTACGGCTTGGCAGACCTCAAAGAGCCGTGCGTTGCTTGCTGCTGGCTGTATGGTCTCACTTCCCCTCTTGCTCTGCTGATTGTGCAGCCACAGAGTGCGCTGACACCTAAACTTGTTGTACTTGCAAGTGGTTTTTAGGTGAATAAGTGAGCTGATACCGCCTGTGACAACAGAGCCGATGCAAAGACTGTATCAGGAATGTGCAGCTACAGCTGGAGATGACTGTGAACACAACATGCTAACAGCAATAGGTTTGTCAGTCTGTTTATAGAGACGTACTCTAGGGCTTCTCAGAAAGTTGCATGCATTGGTTCAGGATGCTTCTGCTCTTCATCTGCTCTTCAGCATGCACAAACTGATTGCTCCCTCTGTATTAATGCTATTCGAGTGTGATCTGAGAGGGTAAGAGAGCTGGTCTTTTCCAAGACTCTGGTCTTAGCAGCTCAGACATCATAGCTAAGATTTCAGAAAGAACCATTGGGAAGTCTTGCCTTTAAATCTAGCTTAATTTTTTGGATGTTCACAAGAATAGCAAAAGGACTTTCTCCTAGGATTATCCTCCCTTCATTTGCCTTTTTTTTTTTTTTTAAATTTAGAACTGGAAAATACCAGTACTACTTAGTGCAATGGCAGAACTCCTGTGGGAGTTTCAAAATCTGAACAATCCTGTCTTTTCCCTACCCAGGGAATTGGCTGAGGACTTCTTGTCAACCCCTCTCCCATCCCCCATTGGCTGAAGATATTACTTCTGACATCGGAAAAAATTCAGCCTCCGAGTGTTCAGGACTTTCATGTGGCAGAAAACAGGATCTTTCAATGAAAAATGATAGATATTTTATGAATAATAAATAATGCTACTAGAGAAGCCTATGAAAAAGCAAATTTAAAATCTGCTGCTTCAGCTTCAACCTGTACAAAGCATTTATTGTAGTTTGATTTTTGAGCTGTTCGTTCAAAATGGAATTAAAACACTAGTCCTGAAATTCTCTGATTGGTAAACTTATTGAACAGTCGTGTCAGTATATCCTTTGGTCATCTAAATGTAAAACAAGACTTTCTCTAAGAAGGTCAATGAAACTACTTTGCTTTTGATCTTGCATCCTTGTGGGTGCCTGGATAGTTCTTGTGTAAGAAAAGTTTTACTGGATGAGTCAGTGCACTGAGTCATAGGCAGCATGAAGCCTGTAGTGCTCTAGACTAACTAATTGGTAACAGTCTCAAATTTAATTAAAGCACAGTTGTCAGCTCTGTGTTACTGATTGACATCCCAGGAAAGTATTTTGTTTTTGGCAACTTACATTAATTGTACTCTGCTGTTAAAATTTGTGTGTTTTAAGGTCTTGTTTCTGTTAAATAGACCTGCCATTGCCGTTAGCATCCATGCTCTTTATGGTTTTTATGCTACTGACTTTAAGGGTTTTTTTCTCTTGTTAGGTCACATATTCAGTAATTATGCTCTTTATCATGCCTGTGAATTTACAGATGTTTAGAGTCCTTTGAGGTTTTTTGAGTTTTCATCATTAAGAACTGTCGAATTAGCACAGATTAATATTTTTTCTCACTCTTCCTCTTCTCAAACTTTTGTAAGCATGATGCATTTATTTTTTTTTAAAAAAGGTACTATTTTTCTGTTGACTAGCAGATTTTATATTCAATTTTGATAGTTTTCATTTCTAATGTTGACCTTCTGTTGTACCCTGCTGTGTTATAAAAATTGGCTTCTCTATCCCAGTGCCTTCCATCACCCCCAGATGATCTCTGGAGCCTTTCTCCCTCCTTTTCTGCAGTTGCTTTGCCTCTTCGATGAGCGTCATGGATAGAGCTTTGTTGATGCTGTCTTTCATTAAGGGAAAAAAAGCTCAGGGTCTCGGGAGAAAAGCAGGTTTTATTTTTTAATTTCATATTTTTCATCATTTGTGCTGTTAAAATATAAAATGTTGCTGTTTTTCTGCATGACTCCTGCTTTCTCCAGCTGAGAACTGTGGAGGGAAAAGTTGAATGAATTGTGGCGATCAGTGCAACTGAGTTTGTTGTTCTTAAAGCTTTTTTTTTAAAAAAGCTAGGATGGTGAAGAGATTTATTTCTAGAGACCAGAGGAGGAGGTAGAAGATGTTTTGATTTCATATTAGTTCTTTTTATCTTGACCAGTTTTTCCTATCTCTTGACATCTTTAGATTTGAAGGTCTTGCTAAACCACAAGACCGTCGGTAGAACAGTTCTGGTTCACCTCCAAAGTAGACCTGCCAGCTGTGCAGTGTTCAACAGGAGGTGCTAATGCAAGTCTTACAGAAAGGCACAGTAACAAATAATTTTCCCCACCCTGCACCTTGAAGCTTTTGACAGCAGTTTAGGGAGTTCCATGGGGGAAGAGAAGAGTTGAGGGTTGCAGTCATGTAATATCACTGGCACAGCCTTTTTTCCATGTTAGATCTCTTTTTAAAAAAATTGTTAAATTTTACCCCTCTCCCTTCAGTGTTACACCCATAGTTCTAATATTTGCATGAAAAGCACTTTCTTTTATTTGTTCTAACTAGATGCCTGATAATATCATCAGGTTCCCTGAGCTCTTGTATTTTGAGATAAGTGAATCACACCATCTGCTACAGCTGTATAAAAGCAATGTTAATAGTCCTCCACAGAAAATAGCTGCAGCCTTTGGATGTTGTATTGGTCCAGAGAGATGTGTCCTAAGGGACTCCTTTTGCTCATTTCCTATCTTCTTGTCCTCATGTAAGCCCAGTTTCTTATGAAGCGACAGCAACTGAAGGTGTTCTGTTCTCTTCTGAAATGATCATACAGTTAGCTCTGAAATTTGTTCTTTGACTGTTATTTTCTTTTTCTGTGTTGTAAATTTCCCTTGCATCAACTTTCTCCTCGGAGTGCAAGGCTTATTGATGCAGGCCATTCTCAGCCATCTTTATATATTTTGTTTAAGGTTTCCTTCCGTCATTTCTTGGTTTTCTTTACCTTGATTGTATCCAGTTCTACTCCTTCTCTAGCAATTCTTACTGTTCCCCAAGTTGTATTCTTAATCTAAGTCTACGTCTAAGTATCTGCTGATTTGGTTTTGCTTGAGCGTTAAAAATGTATTTTAATAGGTACATTTTTCATAGGTTTGTAAATGTACATTTTTTTAATGACGGTATTTGTTGTATTTCATCATTTTGCAAAGATGCTTAGATTTTTTTTGAGTATGGTCACCTAATTATCTATCCTAGAAACCCAGAATAAAATTAATTTTTTAGGGAAAGTGCGGCATATTTCAAAACATCTTTTTCAATTTCAGAGAAGCACCTTTGAGTCACGGAAGAGAATAAACCTCTACTGGAGTTACCCAATTTCTAGATAATATGTCATCAGATAAGTTTTCCATTTCAGCTAAGCCTTTCTTGCACCATGCAGAAGACTTGGGAAGAGTTTTCTGTTGCAGAGTCTGGTAGCTTGGATTTTAAACTCGGTAACTTGGGAATTACCATACTCGTTGTATATTAATAGTGGTAGTAGCATCTTCAGTGACAAAGGTGTGTGATGTGGTATCTGTTAAATGTTAATGGCTTGTCTTGGACAAGTGTGTTGCTCTTCATACAGTCTTGGCTACAGAGATCAAGGTGGTGATAGTTTCTGTTTTACTCTCTTCCTGTTTCCCACACGCTGTTTGTATATACAAATGTACTAATGTTTTTGTTCTTTAGTTACTCAGACTTTGGGCTAGAATATTGCTGGTCAAAATCTCTCTATTCTACACTGATGTAGTGGAGGTGAAGCCATGAGTTTTGTGACCTGTCAATGGGATTTCTGCTTCTCAGTATAGAAGTCCAGAACATTGTACCAGTAGTGGGGATTGGATTTGCTTTAGGTAGAGAAAATATTCAGGAATATTTTCATACACTGTGTAATATAAAGTCATGCCTTTTTTTAATGTAGGACACAATGCTCCCTTCAGAACTTCAAAGTGAAATATTTGTGGATTTCCTTCTGTATGCACTGGCGTGTTGCATGTTACAGCTGAAGGTTTTGTTTTGCTATGATAGATCAAGATTAAGGTTATTCTTTACAACTGTTGTAAAAAAGTTATTTCAGAAAACTTAACTCTTCCAGGCAGGCAAAAATAAAAAGTCATTATATGGCATCAGAAACACCAGTCTTGAAGTTTTTGTTAATCTCTTGGTTGCTGGTAGAGTATATTTGGAGAATTAAGATATCATTTCAGAAAATGTTAGGCAAAAGTTCTCTCGTTCTCTTGACTATACTGAGTGGGCAAGAGTAAGTGCTCAGAACCTGGTAGAGCTGGCATTTAGAAAATCCAGAAGATTAAATTTAACACCTACTGAGGCATGAAACAAACAATTAAGGTACCAATTTTAGAATAATTTTGTAGGCTATAGTAGCTAAAATAATATAACAAACAGTTCAGTAAGTACGCTTGGAAACATGCTATCAGCCCAGTGGTCTTTATGGTTTTGTAAAGAACTTTCCTAGCTCAGTCAGATGGTTTGCAATAGGTTCTCTTGATTGGAATAGTATATTAATACGTGTTAACAGCAAGACAGTGGAATGCAAGGCACAAGTTAGAAAAGTCAACCATCCAGTTATTCAAAGCAAGTATTAAGAATTTTTGTTGTGTGATTATTATTATCACAACAAATGTATATCCATGTCATTTTAGAAGTTTGAGGTTGTAGTTACTAGTTACCGTGCCAAACTACCCTTTAAGATGTTTATAGGATTTTTTTGATGACAAAAAAAATGGGTAAAAGAATATAAATAATTATAAATGATGGTAATAGCAATTGCTTTTTGGTTAGACTCTCTCTACAGTACTTGAGGCACCCAGGTCTGATCATCAAAACCAGAGATGTCTATCACCAGACACGTGTGAGAACATGCTGTCCTTTTTCCTTGCTTTTGGAAGCAACCATTATATCTTACCTGTAAAAACTACTAAATTTTGGTGTCTGTGTTGAAATTAGAGCAAATCTTAATGTTGAAAGAATAGAAAGACTAAAAATAATGTTCCTTTTTGAAAAAAAAAAATACTTTGTAAATGCTTTCCAGTTTCTTAATTTTATTGGTGACATTGAGTAAGTTCTTTGGCTGACAAGTTTTGGTGTAAATACTTACCCATCACATTCTGCACTTTCCTGAATTTCATGTTACCAGGTGTTTCAGAGTTTTTTTGTTCTTTTGTATTTTATCTTTTTTGAAAGGATATTATATACAGCGATATTTTAGGAGTTTGACAGACTTAGTTTGTTTAGAGATGTTCCTATCTGACTGCATATTGCTATTTATATACGTAGCTTAAAAGTCTGTGCATCTTGACCAGAAGACGTGAAGAAGGTATTTGTGCTTATCTGCCAGTTAAGGGAGTGTACCCGTCTGTCCCACCTAAGGAAGATATTTTAAGTTGCAGTGCCTATACATCCTATTTCTTCATCAAAGCAAGGCACATTTCCTATATTATTCAAGTATGGAGATCTGAAGTCTTCTTTGTTACCTCATAGCTTCAAAATTATTTTCCCCGATTTCTTAAACAGATTTATCAAATTGCTTGGATTTTCTAGGTGGTCTCTACCGCTTCTTATCCTGCATTGTGGCACAGAACTCAATGCTTTCTTAGCAGAAGTGTGAAATCTGTTGAATAGAGTAGGGTGAAATTGTCTTCTCTCCATTCTGTTGTCACTGAGCCGCTTTCAAACAGGTAGAGTTAAGAATAACATTTCTGATGGCTGATGCTGTCAAAAATCACGTGTAGACTTTGGGGTGACATGGGATGTGGATTCTTTCTGGTAGTGTGACATGACTTCTTCCGAAGAATTATTACCAATAATAATCCTTTGTAGTCATGTGTGCAATGGCATGACATTGAGCGGCTGAGGGAGCTGGGATTGTTCAGCCTGGAAAAGAGGAGGCTCAGGGGTGACCTTATTGCGCTCTGCAGGTCCCTGAAAGGAGGCTGAAGCGAGGTGGGGGTTGGTCTATTCAGGTTGGCCTTTTTTTTTTTTTTTTTTTTTTTGATAACTTTTGATACAACTGTATAACTGTATTATCCCATGTTGTACAGGTGACCTCCCCAATATCCCTGATGCATTGTGATCTTACTCGTTGCTACTGAATAAGGCATACAAGGTAGCATGAATGATCTGTCGTAACATCGGACGGAAAGGAAATAAAGGGGCTGAGGTTTGCGTTAAGGTGTTGAGCTCCTGCATATAACGATTTTTAGGGTGATGACATAACTATGGTATTTAGAGGAGATACCACAATTCCTCAATGATTCCATTCTTCAGAAAAAAATTCAAGACTTAGATCGGCCTGCTATGCTGCCTAGTGAGCTCTCATTTGTATTTGGCTTGTATGGTGATAGAGTAACGGGGTGTGTCAGCCTGGATTAAGATGGTATGTGGCTAAATACAGCGCATTTTTAAAAGAGAAGAATTCTCCCTGTTTAAAATAAGCTTAACAGCTTGAAGAATTACATAAGATTTCATATAGAGAGTATTTGGAAAAAATAAATTGTATCTGTAACATAACTTTTTTATTTTTACTCCTGTTTCTGTTTGAGTGATTGAATGTTTGGTGCGAACTGGGCCACGCTAAGTGCATTGATCAGTCATGTTATGAAAATTGCAATGCCGATAAACACTGGAGAAAATAACTGGAGTTTTGAAAATCATCCAGTTGTTTCAGCAGCATGATATGTCTTCACCTATTGTTGCTGTATTCACAGCCTGAATGCTCAGCATTTGATTATTGCTGGAAAGGCCTCTCACGTGACAGTCAGGATTTCTAGACTTCTCTGCTTCTGTCCAGTCTAGTCTGCGTTATCCTGATCTGTGTGTTACATGATATAGGAAGTGACTCCATCTTTCTTTGGTATTGTGTTCAGAGTGTACACTTCTGGTGCCTTTCTGCATAAGGAACGAAACAAGTGAGGGCTATCAGGATATTCTGTATAAAAGAATGAGTTCGTCCCTTTGGCAAGATCCAAAAAGAGGCTTTGGTGCCTCGAATCCTGCTTGTGGAAGAGAGGATTCAAAACAATTGCTTCACTATTTTTCTTGTGCAGCTAACTTTTTGATAGGGACGCGGTAAAACTAACAACTGTCAAACTTAGAGAACCATCTAGTTGTGCACGTGGATTCTGAGATAGCTGAGCACTCCTGGCATGCTGATAACATTAGTGCTGGGTCAATACTGAGTCTAGTCCCGTGTAACATTTTCATCAACGCTCTGGACAATGAAGTAGAGCGTATTCTCAGTAAATTTGCAAATTACATGAAACTGGGGTGGGGAGGTGACTGTGTCACCACAGGGACCTTGGCAGGCTGGAGATGTGGGCTGACAAACGTCTCATGAAGATCAACAAGAAGTGCAGAGTCCTACACGTGGGGAGAAACAGCCCCAGGCACCAGTATGTGCTGGCCGGAAAGTAGCTCTGCAGAAAAGGACCGAGGTGAGCATGAGTCAGCAATGTGCTGTTGCTGCCAAGAGGCTAAAGGTATTCCTGGCAGCATGAGGCAAAGCATCACCAGCACGTCAAGGAAAGTGTTTGTTCTCTACTAGCATTGGTGAAGGTGCACTTGGAATACCGTGCCCAGTTCTGCCCCCCCCCCCCCCCCGGGTTACAAAAGAGACCTGGACGTATCTCAGAGAGTCCAGCAGAGGGACTACCAAGATGATCAAGGGCCTGGAGCACCTCTCATATGATGTGGTGAGAGAGCTGGGACTGGTCAGCCTGAAAAAGAGGAGGCTCAAGGGGATCTCATCATGGTGTATAAATACCTGAAGGGAGGATGCCAAGAAGACAGAGCCAGACTCCTTCCAGTGGTGCCCAGTGCCAAGACAAGAGGGTTGGACCAGATGGCCTCCAGAGGTCCCTTCCAACCCTAACGAGTCTGTGATTCTGTCATTTAACCCACGAGTAGTCTTTTGGAGGTGAATGAAACTAGAGATAAACGTGTTTAATTGCTTTGCTCTGAGGGAGATGACTACTAATCTGTGTAATTTAATTACATGAAATTGTTGCTGATACTGTATGGTCTTTGCTACTTTGTCTGTTGCACTCATTTGTTTGATCTTGTCTTAACTTCTTAATAAGGTGTGTTTTTTTTTTTTTTAATTAACTGTATGTGTAAAGTTTGTAAAACGAAGTTTTGATAAAGGTTGTTCCTTTGGCCTCTAGTACATGATCATGGCATGCAAGCATCATTACAACCAAACAGGGTAAAACAATTTGTTTGCAGGCAACCATAGACAAGGGGAAAGAATAAAGTCTTCTATATTCCCACTCTGTTAGTGATTAAATTCATTTTATTTCCCATGTGTATTTTAGGTCTTTTTTTTAAAAATAGGTATATTTAGGTATATAAAAATAGCATGTTAAATATCACTACTTTTTTTTTTTTTAATTTATCATGTTTTGAACTAATACTGTGTTAGAACTAAGTAAATTAGATGGAGTCGCTCTATGCATTGTGATTCAATGAAGAACCAACAGAGGTGAGACAAATCAGCTCCCACTCTTGTAACATGCTAGCACAGGTAGTACTTACCTCATACAGTTCTGTCAGGATGTGAAGTCTGGTATGTTGCCTCTTTTTTCCAGCTTTTGGCAAGAACTTGTGATAGTATCTATTCCGTCATGTTGAAAAGCAAGCAATTAGTTTAACAACTTTAATGTAAAATACAGTTTATACTTAATGTTCTTGTTTATTCTTTTTGTAATTAACACCGGGAAGTCTTTTCTAAAAAACGAAATAGAGGAACTAAAACAAATTTGCCTAGCTTATTTAGGAGATTGCATGCTGTAAATTCCAGCATTGCGTGTTATGTTAAAATAACTCAATAATACAATTGAGAGTGCCTTTTGCATTAAAAAAGGAAGTGATGGTTATTCAGAACACAAATTATGGACACGTTCTTTTTCAGTGACTGATGTCAATGCTGCAAACACTTGAAGCATGTTTTATTACTGTAGTTATATGTTGCTGATGAAGACTCTTACTAGTATTGAACCAGCTGCAGAGTTGCAACAAAACGTTGGAAGTTCCTGGTGTTCGATTATATGCTCTGAAGAGCAGAGTAGGTGCCTTCTGTAATCAGTGGATTGCATGAATAATCAATGGATTGTATGAAATCGGTGTATTTATACAAGGTTTTTAAACTCATTATTTTTGCCAGTGGAAAATGACAGAAATTTTCTCAGCATCTGTATCGTGTTTTGATTGCTGTATTAATGTAGTAAAGAGCATTAAAGTGAATGGTAACTCCTACTATTCTCACTAGGAATTTGAACTCATATTTGTGGTAGGAAATTAATCTGGTTTTAATTGCCCACGAGTTTGAAGTATGTTCCTTTTTGTAAAGCTGATCTCACATAAATATAAATCAGTAACTGCCTGTTCTTTAATTATGTATTAGAGTATTGTACCTGCATACTAGATGAGAATGTGAGCATCTCAAGTTGCGTTGTATTGGAGGTCATTAAATCTTCTCTGCTCTATGAAGTTTAGTAGCACTGCATTTCTAATTACTTGAAAAATGTACTATGTTTGTGATGCTTGTTTTAGAGTGGCTGTGCTCAGCTACAGAAAGACAATCTCTAGCTTTGTAAGCAACTCCATAGGGCTTTTGAAAGTATGGAATGCAATTGCCATAAAATATACATAAAATTACAAGTTTTTTAAAAGCCCGTCACTGCAAAGAATTGAGATGTTATAATACAAAATCAAACATTATAATAACTTGAGAATATTTTTGTAGTTCATAAATACACATCTGAGTTCTGCTCTAGTTCCAAAAAATACTGTTTTGCTCTCATGAAAAGATCACCAATGTATCCAGCATTCAATCATAACTCAACCGGCATTCTCTGTTCTTCCATTGCCGCTTCCAACTTATCTTTTCTCTCTTCAGGCAGATTATTTCTGCTAAAAATTCTGTAAAATTTCTAGAAATTGTACAAGATGTTTTCAGAAAATATATTTTACTGGGGTTAGGTTGCCAGTTTTAAGTTTTAGGTGTAAAAAAAGTCACTGCTGTTTAGCAGTGACAGCTAAATGATAAACTTTATTAGCACTCTTGCTGCCATACTGCAAATATTGCTATGATATAAAGTAGTAACTTCATACTGCACAGTTTCCTCTCTTTCTGCAAGCATTGTAAGCAATGCGGATGGTCAAATTGATGGAATATGACTTCTCATGCTATGTTAATTATCTACTCAGATATCTACTTGTGGATACTGGTAGATCTTCACATGACCAAAACATGGAGTGGTTGACCAGCATGGTACAAAAATGACGCGCAGAAACCATTTACCATAACAGCGTAACAAAACTTTTACTAAGTCACAATATTAGCAGACATAATTAGCATCCAGTGCAAAGATGCAGAGCATCAACTACTGTCTGGAGATGCCAGCGCTCCTGTGGCTCTTAGGGCATGCCAGTCTACAGTACCTTGTTATGCTAGAGCCCGTCCCTGGACAATGCAGCCTCTGCAGCGGTCTGTGCATCTTGGTAGAACATCTCTTGTCATAACACTTCGTCTGCTTCCTTGCACGATCTCCAGTGGGCAGCATGAACCCAGTTTTCAACAAGTCTATAAGGGGAGCAAATGGTAGGTTAACATGAGCTGGCATGGTGAGGTTATGCATATGTTGTTCAACGGCTCAAACACTGCATCTAATGATCCCTTCAAATCACCGACCCAAACAGCTACAAGTAGAAAAGCATCTGCCGCTCGAGGCCACCTGGGGCACCTCTGTGTGCTGTACCCCATATACCCATATATCCTGCACATACCTTGTGCAGGAAGCAAGAAGTCTACAGGTGTGACCTTTTCAAGGTAATACTGATCCTAAAGCTGGAACCCATGTGCCTTTGCTCACTGACAACAAAAAGAAAGCTGGTAATGAGTCGTGCTTTATTGCAAGTGCCCCCAGTCCGCAGTTCAAGAGCACTGCTCTGCTAAAAATGAAGGACAGGTAACAGGGTGGCACTGAAGGATACAGGTGTTGTTGTTAAGCTGCCTGTGGAGTAAGAAGGATGATGAATAGTTTGAGTTTGTTGGGCAAACTGGAATTTTTTAACAAGAGAGGAAAAATAGCCACAGAGTGTATTATGTTTCATTTGCAAGTCAGCTGAGCTTCACTATCCTGAGGACCAGAATTAATTGTGACTCATCTTGATTTCGTTTTCCCCAATTCCATCATGTGTGTGTGCATTTTAAAAATTAAAAACACCGTAAGGAGTTCGAAGTTTATGCACATGAAATCATTGGAAATGGGAAAACAAAAGCATCAAGGTGGCAGGACAAACAATGTCGTTTTTCAGAATGCATGCTCTGACTAAGACTTCAATCGCATGATAGGTTTGTTCAGAGTGTATAAATGTGCTTTGCATGGTTGCAGTTTAGATACTCTCCTAATACCGCGGTATGGTGGATTTCTGTGGACAGGGAGTATATGGAACACAGGAGTTTTGTTTTTAAGCTTTTCTTATCAAATGGACTTTTAGTGATATGCCTTGTAGAAAACAGTGCTTCGTGGAGTTGGGGGGCTAACCATCTTTAGGAGATTGCACGTGCTGTGTTACCTAGGGCTTCTGCTTATGTGACTTAAAGCTTTCAGTACTGAGTTTCAGAAACCCGATTTTAATACGCTCAGATACGAGTTACAACAGATGAAATTAAGCAATAGTTCATAGAGGGAGAGCAGAGAACTTTCTGAGTTGGTTATTGGCAAAATTGTTAATGAGCTTATTGCATGAATAATGTTAAAAACAAGTGGGATATTTTGCTCAGATCGCTGCCTGTTGAATTCCTCTTACAGAAAATAATACGCGTTTGAAATGGATTTGAAAAGGTATAATTTCTTTTGAAGTATCCATTACTTAATGAGGAGGGAATAGTACATGAAATAATACTGAATGAAATACTAATGAAAATAAAAAACCATTTTCTTTGTTATTATGGTTGAATTGGTAGCTGTGTACAATTCATGATCTCATATTTACACTTCCGCCTAAGATGAGTGAATAAATACTTCATTTTTCAATATACCTTATTTCCTTGAGAATACCATGGTGTGTTTTTTTGACATTGACTGCTGTAGTACCATCACGTTGAGTATGTATTTACATTAAGCTACTTTGATATAATGGTATAATTTAATGGAAGGGCTGTTATCAGTGCTTGTCATTTATAGTGTTACAAAGCTACATATCTATTATCTAATGATAGGAGATCATCTGTGAGATTTCTGCTTGCTGCATGTTTTTAAGCATGTTACTCCAAACGGAGTTGTAAATTGAGTCCTGCCGTGAACTTCAGTTGACAGGAAAGAGACTCCATATGTCTTTCAGACGAAAAGTGATCCGTCTTCCATTAGTCTCTCTTAAATAGATTGTTTGTTGCCATAATGAGGTGTACCAAAGTCAACAGTGACATTTTGGATTGTTTCGTGTAACTGAGCTGGTGCAAGTGACTTCACCTATGTGTGACAGGTAAACGTGCAATAACACTGCTATTAATAGTTATTTTTTCTTGTTTGTACATGTCAATTTTCATAAGTTTTTAAAGAAACGTGCTTTGTTTTAATTCACATTTTCATAGTGAATTAAGGGAAGTAGGCCAGAATTCATTTGAGTGATATTTTCTGATTTCTTTCACATATTGATCATCATAACTTTTTCAGACATAATCGTAAGAATAAACTAAAATGCCAAAAGCTACTTGCGATAAACTCTATATGAAAAGATTTGAAATTCCTTCTCTTTTGTCAATTACAGTCTTATGCCTCAATAGTGCCTTTTAAATTATTCAAAATTAAGGTTTAGCTTCCTGGTGTTTATTACCATTTTTTACTGTTGTTCAGAATGAGTATTAGAAAAAGACAGTCCAAAATTTCATTTTGCTTTTCCATTATATTTGGTAGTAAACACAATCTATCAAAACTACTCAAACAGATGTTGACATCCAGCTTCAAAACTGATGAGTTGCAGAGCAAAGATTTTCTGCTTATACCTCAAATAACAGTTTTTAAGGTTCACGTTCAAAGTTTTCTTGTACTTCACAGAAAATAATTTTAAACTTTCTTTGAGAGATGTCACCGCCCACATGGGAAAGAAGATGACATGATGATTGTCTGCTTTAGTATTAAAAATAAATAAATCAGCGGCTATTTAGTGTTTAAAGGTAGTTGCTGTAAAACATGCAAATAAATGTTGAATATGTGACATATGTTTAGGAGAGGTGTTTCCTTCTGTAATGTAAAAAAAATAAACATAAAGGAGAATATGAACGCATGGCTGGCTTGCCTTTTGAGTTACTGCAGCTGGCGTATCAAACTTTTTAACATGGTTGTTTACTGACATAATTTCATTCAAAATTAACAGTTTATGGAAATCTTTGTGATAGACCTGTGTTGTATGTGCTTAGGTGGTGACATGGAGAAAGAGGATAGGAGAATTGTACTGATTACGTTTTTTTCCCCTTTCCCTGGGTTTCTTACAAAAACATCTGAATTTGAGCATATTGTTGTGTCAGAGTAATTATTTTTCTGTTGATTAAAAATCACGTTCCGTAACAAATACGTGGTTCTGACATTGTGGGAATACTTTGAATTGTGTTGGTCCCAGAAACAGCTCAACTGTTAGCTATGAAACTAGCTCCTCGACTCCTCGCCATGTTAAGGTACTCCATGATACTGCTTTGGCTGCATGAATTAATTCTCTTTGTACAGTGTAAAATAAATATATATATATATTTGTACACAGTAAAGAGTGGGCATGGGAGAAAACTGTTAACTTCAATTTTTGGAGATGATTGTAAAATAATTTGGATAGAATGGATTAATCTTTATTGACTCAGAAGACTAGTTTTATTATTACTGTAATAATTTTACAAAAAAAAAACATTTAACAGTATCTTTTCAATAGTTCATTGCTGTATCAACATGTTTCTAGGAAATGGTGTTGGCTGGATGGGAAAGTCATAGTATATTTCCATTCCTGGAATTATCGTGCAGTATTTTGCTGCATGTTGTGACATGAGAGGTTTATTGCAATTAGGATAGATTTTATATATTTTCTGAATACGTTTTTGTTTCTTGAACCAGTTGGACAGTTGCCTTGAAATTAAGGCAGTTGAACATAGCCATAAATTACTGGGTTTTGAAGGTGCATGGTAATTATGTGTTGCATAGCAGAAATCATGCAGAAATGAACTAGAATCAAAGAAAAACCTCAAAAATTTACAAGTGATGAGTTTTTTTATTGTATCTCAAAGAATGTGTCAATAGCTTTTTAAAAAGGTCTGAGCGAAGTGTTTGCTTCATAATTTCAGTAAGTATTACAGATCTGAAAGCAGGGGAGCCTTTTCTCCCATGTTCTGAAATACTGACCAGCTGCATTTTGCAATTGAAAATGTGTGCCCGTTGACTGAAGTTTTAATTGGTCTTTAATTAACAATCAGAAAATGATTTGGAATTGGGTTAGCTGTATTTGTTTGTTCTCATCAGCTAATACTTCTAGCTTGGAAGAAGGAAGCTACAGAGCAGAATAGTTTTAGGATGAATGTGTTTAAGTTGTTTCATTAAGCAGTGTAATTCTTAAAATGGTACTTACTCCTGCTATTAGAGATGTGAGATGTGTATATTTATGTGTGTTTATGTGTGAGCTTGCTCCAGCTGTCCTGTTGCAGTCAGGACAGATACTTTCACAGCCAGGGGTTCCCATTCATTCTCTGTGCCAGCCTTACAACTTGTTCTAATTCTGTATAAGTAGAGGCTGGATATAGAGTGAGCTGTCATTTTGGAAAGGCTGCCTTCTAAAAGCAGCATTTACCACAGGCTCCTGCCGGAAGCCCACGGAGGATTTTGTATGCTCTCGGTCCAGCCTGCTGGAGTAGAACTTATATCTCTATGATGGATCTCCATCCTTTGCCCCAGGATGATTAAGTTCTGCTGTAGTTTCAGAGAATCCTTCATTTTAGAGGCTTGGAAGGGAATACAGTAAAGTTTGGATATATCTTTTCCTTCCTTTAAGCATCATTTTGTAGATTTGTATTTCTGAATCATTTTCTTTCTGTGTTTATTGCAACTGCAGGTTCAACAAGTTTGCTATTAACAAACATCAGAACTGAGAAAGCAATTCTCAATTTTGAGCTGGATTTGTTGAGGTGGATTTTGAACTTTGTGGAAGGGAAGGAAAAGATCAAGGAACTGAGAATAGCATCTTCCTTGTCCCACTGTGTTCCTTACAACATGTGCCCAAACAGTTGTCTATATGCATTTTATCAAGAAGCATTTACTCCAGATATTATTTTTAATGTATTTACATTAATCATACTTTTATGGTGATTAGTTTTTAAAAATATAATGTGATTAGTTTTTAAAAATATATAAAAATATATAAAAAAATATAATAAAAATACAATAGATCAGCTATTCCTTGAAAAAAAATAATACTGCTAGAACAAGACATACCTGTAGATTTCCTTCTCATCGCTCCTTACTTTTTTCTCCTTACATGTATATGAAATAGTTCTTGTATTCTGACACTGTATTAAAATTGTAAGCTGTGGCAAATTCAAGATGTTTGAACAAGAGGTCAGATATATTTGTACTTTAATGTACTAAGGGTTGATATATGAAAAATAAAGCAGAGTGGAAAACAAGTTGTGTTGTGACAATGAACGACTTCTATTGTGAATAACAGGGAAATTCAGAAAACTACAAGTTTAGAGAACATGACTCATCATAGAAATACCAGGAGAATGAAGAGGCAAAAATGTCTCACAATGTGGTGATTATTTTGTTTATGATATTACTTTTCTTGGGATTTTTTATTTTATTTTTTCATAAAATGATCGGGTAGATGCAAATAAAAGAAGAGTAGGTGCTTAGTTAGATACCTACTAACACTGCCTGCCAATGCAATAATAAATTGAATATTTATTGTTAGGCATAACAAGCATCTCGGTTCAAAATACAAGCATACTAGGAGCTTGACCTTTTTTTCTTATTTAAAAGAAAACACTAGCATTCATTTCAAATATAGAAACTGTTTTACTGTGACAAATGCTGGCTTGTCATCCCTCTGGGGAAGATGGGTGGAAGCCAAGAGAGGTGTTGTGACCCAGTCATGACTGGTTTGGAACATACTAGTGAACGGTGGCCTTCGTATCGGACAAATGTCACTGCTCTTGTCAGATAACCAGTTGTTCTTGCGAACTTACTTTTGTTATAATAGCCAGTATAACAATACGTCAAGAAAAATTATTGAGATTTTGACATTTGATGTCTCAGTTGCATGGAAGCCTTCCTTCATTTTATTTTTCTTCCTTCACCCCGTAGATACCAGGCATTTTCTTTTTGCCTGAAAAGCCAGGTAGCATAGTTTGGATGCTAGAGGGTTGTTGTTCTTCTCTTTTTCTTTGCATAGTTTGTTTCAAATAAATCAGTACTCTGGTATTTTTTGTGGTAGCTGTTTCAAGACTGTAAGAAGTAGAGAGAGCGCCATTTACTTTCAGAACAAACATGTTGTGTAAGCACTAAGAAGATGCTCATTTGGTAACTGTTATTCTTTCTTCTGGATGTAGTGTGATGGGTGAAGGACTGTTATGGCTAGGGCTATGGTCCCAGCTGTGGCAGTAGGAATTGTGGATCTATTTCGCTTCTGTACCTCCCACAGGCAACTTCTGTGATTTTTGTTTATTGTTTAAGAAGCTCAGTTTTGGGTGCTAAGTCCTACATCAGGCTTGTATCACTGTTGAACTATTATATTCATATATAACATTGATACGAACCCATAAAGTATGTGTCGCTTCCAAGTTATTTCTTCTTCTGGTTGTATTTTAAAACTTGTTTTTATCTTGTTTGCCATTCTGAAAACAAGTAGTCTTGGTTTGCTTTTTTATAGATCAGGAAGTATATTCTTCTGTTAGCTTAAAGAGTTGACTTACACGGGATACTTTTGCCTTCTTTTGGCTTACCAGTGAGCAGCGCTTTCCCTTTGGAACTGCCTCTGTACCATCTGTGGTGTGTGCAGTGCAAATGGCAAAGCTGAGTGGGTTCTGTATGGTATAGCGGTCATGCACCGTAATAACCTGTAATAGCAGCACGTCTTTCCACGCACGGCCTACCTTTCTTACTGACACGATAGCTTTCTTCGCTATCTTCCAAGTGATATGCTGCAGCTGTGTTTGAGTTTTAAGAGCATTTAATTTGTGAGGAGGGTACTACAACAGATGTACTCCGAAATGTTCCAGGGAGACCTCATAGCGGCCTGCCAGTACCTCAGGGGGGCCTACAGGAAGCTGGGGAGGGGCTCTTCAGCAGGGAGTTCCGTGAAAGGACAAGGGGAAGGGCTTTACTGTAAGAAGGTAGGTTTAGTTGAGATATAAGGAAGAAATTCTTTCCTGTGAGGGAGGTGAGGCTCTGGAACAGGTTGCCCCATCCCTGGAAGTGTTCAAGGCCAGGCTGGATGGGGCTTTGAGCAACCTGGTCTGGTGGGAGGTGTCCCTGCCCATGGGGGTTGGAACCAGGTGGTCTTTAAGGTCCCTTCCAACCCAAAGCATTCAAAGATTCTATGAAATGCTCTGCTAAGCACCTTATCCTGCTCTATCTGAATGACTGCCACTTAAAGAAAAACTTCTTCAGACAACAGTGAAAAATGCCAACAATATGATATAAGAATATCAGGGAGAAGTAAATGTACAGTTGTCCCTTCTGTGAGTATGTTGGTCTTCAGAGAAAGTGCAGAATAGTACTGGAGGAAAAACCCTGCATTTTCCCAGGAAGGCGGATTTGAGATTGGAATTATATTATCAGTGATCTTGGCATTAAGATGTTCAAGTAATAACACTTGCTTATGGCAGAGAGGATGGTCTTTGTAATTAGGGGACAGAGATGCTGTTTAGATTTTAAAAAGTGGATAAACAGGGCTGGAGGGTTAAAGAAAATATTATGCAGTGCAAGATCATTCTTTTAGGAATAATGGGCTTTCAGTTTTTAAAAGAAACTCATCTGTTGGAAACAGTAATGGAAAAGGCCTTGTGTGTACCAGTGAATTGTAGCTTTTTGCTGTGGTATCTACACATCAAGTGACAAGGTGCAAGAGTTTGGGCTGAAAGGCAAATGGCTGGTCTGCCATGTCGGTGAAAAAGAGAGAGATTACTAATGAAGAGCTCCTACCTGGGATAGAAGACTGCTTGACATAGGACTTCCTGTACCATATTCCAACTCATCTTGGATATTTTGTACAATTTGCCCAAGTCCCTTTGAGATCATTTCAGTGTAGGAAGAGAAAGAAAAAACAAAACATTTTTTGAAAGATCAGCATCACCATGAACTGCCTGAAAGAATTAAGGTTAGTAGAACAAATTACACATCTAAAGGAGCAGATGACTTTTAGAACATGACAAAGCTCTTTCCCTTAAAAACAAACAAACAAACAAACAAAAAACACACACACACACACACACAAAAAAACAGAAACAGAAAACAGACTAAAAGTTACAAGCTTTCTCACTAGTTCCAGTATTTTACATATTCTTAAGGGAAGCCTCATGTAGTTTCAATTTATGAATGTCATATTTGAGTTTACATTTCCTAATATTTTTCCAGTCTCATTTTGTTGCACAGTAAAAGAAAAGTAGTTGGAAAGGCTATCAGATGTAATGGAGTACATTTTATTAGAATTGGTACGTAATCAGAAGCACAATTGCAGATGACTTCAGTCATAGGAAAATGAAGTTCTTAAAATATATTTATTAGATCGCTTGTCAGTGAAAAGTTTTGTATGAAGAATAAGGACGATGAACTTCTTGTATTTATGTAACTCTCCAAGAGCGAGCTAGCTAGTTGTAAAATGAGGGCTATAAAGTTTTTGTTTGTTGATATCTGTGTGTCATGAAGGAGCCGAATGGCTTCTAAAATGTACAGTCACAAACTGATTATAAAATTCCCAAGGGGAACTCTGATGGGGCTATCATAACTTAACAATGGAATGGTGAGTCACTGCTGGAGGAATTCATGTAATAATCTTCTCTGGTATTTATAGGACCATGAGGATAAAATGTCATTTAATTTTATTTGATTAAAAACTACTAGGTGAGAAAGGAGAAGAAAAAAAATGAAGCATTTTTCTTTTGTCTCAGGCATGAAAGATGACTGGAATATATTTTAAAAGATAATTATCAAGCAGTATGCTATAGTGATTACTTTTAAATCTGATCAATGCTCCAAAATATTTGTGTTAGTAGTAGAATTAATTTATTTGATTATTTAATGTGAATTTACTTATTTATTTATTAGTTTCTAGATGCAAAATGTTGCTTTTGAGTGGAACAACTGGACTGAGGCATCTTCGTGAGTTCTAGCTTGCTAGTGTAGCAAATTCAAAGATTATTCATAGGAGGTCTTTATTTACCTTGAAAGTTATGCTAGGCTGTACTTAATTTAGCCTTACCTAGATTTGCTGGGATGCCAAAAATTCTTAAGCCTATTTTATTAATGCTGGTGATGCAGTGTTTTATCTAGCATTGTGTATTCAGTCCTGCAGTCACTTCCACTTGAATCAGAGCTGCTTCCTTTTTTATGTCCTGATCTCAGTTTAAAGACTGTTACTGTTTTCAGCTGTCTCCCTTTGCCTCCCCCATCTCTTTTTTTCTTCTTTGTTTTTGGTTTTGTTTCCATATTTTTTTTTTTATTTTTTTTTTAAGAAAGGCCAATATAATTTGAGCATGTGTTTATTCGCAGTGAATGCTTGATTGAATTCTTAACTAAGGCTTTTAGATGTTGTCACAATATTGAGAGCTTGTCACTGTGTCATTGTACAACAGTCCGTATCCTCTCTTTTCTTCTCCTTTGCACTGCCAGTATTCATTTTCTGTTTCTGTATAAGACCTTCTGTATGGTTCATTAATATTCAGCATGTGTAAGGGGTTTACTGAGCTTAAAGTTAATCAAATTTAAAATTAGTGAAAACAGAGGCAGATGTTGGTGAGGAAAGGTGAGATTGCTAAGCAAAATAATAAAGATAAGTATTCTTAATTGACACAGGATCCACAAGATCTTCAAAAATTCCTTTGGGGGAATATTTAAGCTGTCTCAATATAATTGCAAAAAATGTCCCCAACTCCACCTTGCCATGCTTTCTGCTATTCAAACTTGATAAAATAATGGACCTTGAAACTTGCTAGTGAGAGAAAAGACACAAAGGATCAAACTGGTATAATACTTTTTAGAGTTCACCAAAGAACAGTTTGATATTTGGAAAAAGAGCAGATGTGCAAACAATAAGCAAACTGGTAAGCCTATCAGTGAAAATAATATGAAAGAGTATGTTTTCGAACTTCACCTTACTTGTGACTTTGAGTGGAATAAAATTGTTCCAGACTTTTTTTTTTTTTTTTTTTTTAAAGAAGACATAAATATCTACTTGCTTTTATCACTTCCTATGCCTTCCTTGACAGCACTGTAATTCCCTTTCAGGAAGGCAATGCTGAGGTTTTCAGAAACTCGTGTAGTAAACTTCTAGCTTATGATTTCAAATAGGAGTACTTCTTTCTTCCTCTTTTTTTTTTTTTTTTTTTTTTTTAACAAAAAGCAAACAAGAAACAACAATAACAACAATGACAAAAAGAAAAACAGACTCAATTGAGATGATGTTATTCATGTTGTTTAAACTTATATTTTCCAAGAGGAATTATGATGCAAATGAGGTTGTTTTTGAGTTTTCACCTTGCATGAGTTTTCACCTTGCAGGATTTTCTTTGATATTTCTTTGAAGTCATGCTATCTGTTTGCAATTCCTTAAGCTAAATGCAGAGTTAACAACTATACTCCTACATTAATAATTTCCATTTAAGAGGGGTAATAAAATATTGTTAATTAGCTCAATATCCTATTCAATATCCAGTATTGGATTTCACCAAGATCTTACAAGTAACAGTACAGTGCAAAAAAAAAACAAACAACACATTGAATGGACCCCTGTAAGAGAAAGAAGAATTCCCTGAAGCTTATCAATAATGATCAAGAAATGTTTTTGGTAGCTTGCAGTTAATGTATGCAAATATTTTCAAAATCTAGCTAAACTCTGGTATGTAGTTACCTATTTAAAAAAAAAAATTCTACATTTTCCTGTCTGTTTCAGTTTTGTGAATGCTTAAATAGATTGTGGAGACATATATATAGTAGGGGCACTACGTCGTTGGCACCAGGTGTTTTGCTCAAAAGGCATGCTACTCTTGCTCTTGCTTCACCACCTGGTGATAGAATGGCTTGGGTTGGAAGGGACCCTAAAGATCATCCAGTTCCACCCCCCCGCCGTAGGCAGGGATGCCACCCACTAGATCAGGTTGGTCAGGGCCTCATCTAATCCAGTCTTGAACCCCTCTAGGGACTTCCACAACCTCTCTGGGCAGCCAGATGTAGTCATAGCACGTATTTGCACAAGAAAAAATTGTCGCACACCACTGGGATTTTTTTGCATGCAAGGACTTTGGAAACTGTGCAAAGGCAGCAATAATCCTTAGTCACAGCTGAGGGGAGAGAGAATTGGGGTCAGACTATTCCTGAACTGGGTGCCAGAGTGATGACTTCAAGAAGTTGTTTGTTACAACTTCTTTGAGTGCTTCTGGAAAGGAATTGACTTTGTTAATATTTCTGCATACCGTGGTGCTTGCCTTTGGTAGAATAGTTGTGGTGTAATGCAAAGTCAGAGTTGCTTTCCATACCCTGCACCTGAAGTTACTGGAGGGTGCACATGCATATTATGTTGAAGGCTTTTTTGACTGTTGTTGTTGTTGTTTTTGTCTGTGTGTTTTTAGTGCTTTAATAGATATATTTTTTAACCTGTTACTCTTACTTCTAATGGAGCAACATTTAAAGACAGGTTTTGAAGTCCTCAATAAATTTAGGGATTAAATGATGTGTTTGAGTAACAGAACTGACTTGTACATACTGCTCACAGAAAAAAATATATGATATCCTGTCAGTTCTTTGGTTCTCCATATGAATGATGCAATTTAATATCAGTTGTTAGTTTCATAAATGTACAATTTCATAAATAGTTAATTTTATTATTATGGGACTTCCATAAAAATATCAAGGGATTTCCTTAAATGAAGCTCTTATATATGTTTTCCAAAAACTATTTCTGGAAAAATGTCTGTGCTTTTCCTTATTCTCGTCTTCATTGCCTCTGAATTTCCCCTTTTATCCAAAGGGACTTTGTGGTTGAATCTTGTTATGAGAGAGTACAAAATTTCCCTTAAAGGATTTGGAGTGTGTAATTTTTGCAAATAAGTTTAGTTAACATGAATTCTGTGTAATTTAATATGATTTTTCTCAACAAGTAGTTTTTAAACACTGTTTCATATTCAAAAATAATTTGAGGTGAAAAAATCCATAATTCATATTGGAGGATATGGAGAATCTATTCTAGTTTAGTTTAGTTGCATGGAGTTGGATTTCTGCCCCTTTCAGCAGAGGTCAGTTAAATAAAGAGAGGAGACAGTTATGGGAATTCAGAGATGGAGAAGCCAGGGTAGATGTTTTTATTCTCATTTTTACTTGGGTTAAAATACACTGTTATAAAGCGATAGAAATCTCTTTCTTTTCTAAACTCCAGTATGTTTTCCCTAGACTATAGAATTATAGATACTTTCATAGTAATTTAGAAAGGAAATAAATACATCTGAAGTGGAAGTGCAGTCATACAACCTCTGAATCGCTAACTGAAGAGCCAGCTATTTCTGTCAACAAAATAGTTCTTGACTTCTAAGTAGTTAAGTAGCAGTGTTGTCAGCCTAAAGGAGTAAAGTATATGGGGCAGCTTCTAAAAACAGTACTGCTGTTTTACAGATCAAAAAAAACTTAAAACACCATTGAATTCTAGCTTGCTTTCTTGTATTTCTCACTTCAGCAGGGTCCGATAGGCCAGCCTGCCTTGCTACAAGGTGGCTGGCCATGTCCCAGCTTGCGAAGCCTCCTGGTCAGCCTGGTGGTCAAATGGACTCTGACTTGAGGAATCTCCCTGGAGTGTGTCTACAGAAACTGTAGGGCAGTCTCCCTTCCTCACAGGCAAATGATTTTCTCCAGATGTTCTCTTCCATGAGTGTGGCTGAGAGTCAGCCAGCTCTTTGAAGTCATCTTATCTCTGTGTGAGATTTGATGACAGCATCACCCTTCTCAAATATGAGACCAAGTCTCTTGTTGCTGGTTTTCGTCAAATTTTGATGGTGGGAATATGAAATTTGTATTTCTCTCTGGGAACTTGGGGCTCTCTGTACCTGTGCATCTGAGCGCAGTCCAAGTGCCTTAGTTTTAGTGCAGAGGAATGGAGTGGATGGCAGTGATTGTCTGTTGTCAGTGAAAATCTTGTAATTCTTGTGAAATTCCTGTACTACTCTGTGTTTAGTTAATGCATGTCACAATGGTAGTCAAGTTAAAGCAGGCTGGGGCTTCAGTGTATTTTGGTAACCTAAATACATAGCCCTTGTCCTTGCACAGTGAACCTGAAATCAATGACACTGCCTTCAAAGCTTACATTTTCTGCACTGGTCAGGTCAGTCCCAGTCAGGATATATGTGTGGCTGTGCTGCCATCACACTTTAATCTTTGGTATAAAACTATGGTAGTGTATTTTTTTTTTATTGATACAGAAATCCACAAGTCCTCTTTTCAGATAGACTTACAAAGCAGATGGTGCTTATTGCTTCCTACAGCCCCATGCCTTACCTGGCTTTATATGCTTCAGTACAAGCAAGTTCAATGAAGCATTGAAATAAGTAGCTTTCCTCTTAATTCAGACTGGAAAGAAGTGCAAAGAGTGTGAAGTTGTAGTTGGTTGTACGTCTGTTATGGTTGGATAGGGGGGTCCCAACCAACCAGAAAGGTTATTTTGAAATGATTCCATATTTTGAGCAGAATTGCAAGTATTTCCAAAAAGACATTTTGGGACTACTGAAAGGTATATTTTCCTCAAGCACATGAGAAAGATGAACAAAAGAAGCTTTAAATCATCAGTTTATTATGGTTCTATTCTAAGGTAATGGTGTTGTCTTTTGTATTCCACAGTGTTTCCTTGATATGACGTTTGGAGCCGGAGGTCATACAACAGCTCTTCTAGAGAAAGCCAGTGACATTACGGTGTATGCACTAGACAGGGACCCCACAGCTTACAAAATAGCTCAGCAGCTTTCAGAGTCTTACCCGTAAGTTGTCTTTCCTGTCTTAAACATGGTTGAGATAAGCTTGACACTTACTGTGTTGTCGTATTATATATACAATATAATAATCTCACAGTTTTAATATATAGTTTGTAACCCCGTATTGTAGCGTAACATTATGTCTGTATATACCTCATTAAAGAGGAGAACCAGTTGAATTTATTTATAATGTTTGTATGCAGGTCTTTCTGAGTTTTTTTTTTTGGAGTTCAATGCGTATTTTGTACTCTGTTAACTTTAAGTGTGGTTCTAGTAGCCAATTTTAAATATAAAATTTATATTTTAAAAAGAATTCATATGCCCTGCTTCCTTGGAGATTATTCTGATGGCAAAATTATGCAAAAACATATACTTCATGATTTTGCCAATAAATAAATATTTCACAACCGAGGAGTGAATTATATACTTTAAAATTAATTAATGTTGTAATTTCTATATAGATCACTATGAATATTATTGTTTTTTAAAATGACAGTTCAGTTTTACACCTGCTGAATATTGTGTCAATTGTGCTACTGACTTCAAAAGCTACTAACCAATCTAATAAGCCACTGTTTCTGTATAAAGACTAGTTCATGCTTCAATTTTCTTGTTAAATAGTACTGAATTTGCTAAATGAACAATGACTAAATTCCAATGTTTAGTTTTTAGTTATACAAAGGTCTTGTTTCTTTATTTTGTTCAAGAAATATCCCAGTCAGAGCATGAGTGCATTTATGCACAAGTATGCAATATGTAGATATGGATATACTTTTCAGGAAACTCTATTGTTTAAATTTCACCAAGAAACAAAAATATGTAGATACAAAACTAAATAATATAGAAGAATTCATACTTAAGTTTAGGGAGAGTAGTAGCAAGGGTATTTATATCAAAAGAGATTTTTCATAAGGAGAGGGAAATCTTTCCAATATGAAGAAAAGCGAAAGAAGTGGATGTAGAAAACACATGGTTTGTCATGTTTCCCTGCATGAAAAGGAGTTCTAAGGCAGCAATACTATTTAAGCAATGTAGAAGGTATTTTTTGCTTTCTCTTAAGAATGGTTTAACTGTGCATTCCTTTCTTCATGTGCCATTGTCAGAGGCCCAGTGGGAGAAATTCAAGCATGTGACAAGAAAGCGTAGATAGTTTTATAGTCATCTTACTTTGTAAGACCACTTAAATATATTTCTCCAAATTTTCAATTCTTTGTGGGTTGAAGTGACGTATAGGTTTTGCTTATACATTTGTGGGATTCCTACTTTAACTGTAATTTCTCCATTAGAGGAGAATGCTGTTTTTGACAGATTTGTGTGGAGGTTATAGGCAAGGAAAGTCAGTATTTTTTTTAAAACTAAGTCTGCAAATAGATTCCACTGAATGCCATTGAAATTGTAACATTCTCTAAGAAGCCTCCTTTTTCATTTTGTCACAGATAAATAAAAGTAAGAATCCAGATTAAAGCTAATGCTGTATGTAAAAGTTTTCAGAAACATCCACGCAATATAATACAATATCGAACCTTCCCCTATCTCTCTATATATGTATTTGTAAAGTGTCCTATGCAAACCTGATGTGAAGGAAGTGTATTTTCCAGACAGATGAAGAGTTTTTTCACGTTGGATGTTTTTCTGCCAGTGACTGGCATCGTTAATTCTGTACTTGCAAAATGAGCTTTAATTGATATATTATTACTGTTGACTTAACTTACTATGGTATTATAAACGAAGTAGTTCTTCAAGTTCCTGCTCTTATTCATACACTCGTGTTAAACATGGTCAGTTGGACTACAAACATATAAATGTTATCTACCTTTAGAGATGCAAGTTATCCTTAAAAGGTAGCGGATTCTTAAAATGAGTGTTAAATTGTTGTTAGAGAAAAATTTTAATGACTGAAAGGTGAATCCATGCTACTTGAATGTGTCTTGTAAGATACAGAGCTGTATTCTTGTTTTCAATCATCTTGCATCTTTCCCACTGGAAAGAACAGGTGGGTTGATTTTCAAAAGGTAAATACATCTTTCTTATGATAGCTAATGTTGAAAGTTAAATTAGCCATCTTAAGATAAAAGAATGTTCCTATCTGAAATATGTTGTCATTATTAATTTGCTTTCCCTGAGATATCAGTTGCATAAAAAATTAAAAGAGGGCAGGAGCAGGAACAGGTATACTAGTAACAAATAAGAGTTTTAAGTTAGGATCTGCTAACAAATCAATTGTAATTATATTACAAGATTCAGAGCTTTCGTAAGTTGATTTTTGGTATTCATTAAATTATGGTCAATCTTTTTCTTTTTTTTTTTATTGTGTATTTTCCACGCTATTTTAGAAATCGATAAAATTCTGATAAGAGGATTAATGCAAGTCTGTGTTGGCACCAAGGGTCAGGGAATTCATCCAACTGAAATCTTTATCTGGTCAGGTTTACTGTCAGTTAAATTAGTTCCCTCATTTGGTTTACCAGACAGTCACAAAAATAGTTTTGCTATCATGAAGATGCTAATGGCTGCATGCAGCTGCAAGCTGAGAGAAAAGTAGGGCTGTCCCTTTTGTAAGAAGCACAGCCAAAGATATAACTGACTGAAGACCTGCACCACAGAAGTATAAGGTTCTCCATAGGGTTTTTAGGTTCTATTTAACAGTTCTGTTTTGGGAGAGGTTATTTGACTTACTCAAGTGCTTCACTTCCTTTGGAGCTGACTGCACAAGAGGGAAAAAAAAAAAAAAAAAAAAGGCTGTTATGCAACTGTAAGCAGTAAAATCAGATTTCCAATATGTCTGAAATGGTGAGTGCAGTGGGCAATTTGAGACTTCTGCAGCCATTGAATTTTCTGTTGCCATTTTGTTAGCACTTCAAATACAGTATCATACTTGTTTGATCTTTTGAGGATGTTAATAAATTCCAACATACCAACTACATGATCTGTCTTCGGTCTTGTAGCATTTACTATAGTCCATCCTACTTAAAGAAAAATAAAAACCTTTAATTATAAATATACAGAAGTAATTGCTGTTGCTTACTCTGATTACTCATGAATCTTAGTAAAATGATATAGTTTCAACTGTTACTCTCCTTGGGGCTTAATTTTTTAAAAATATCCTGTCTTTTGTCACTGAGTTACAAGATTGTTAAAGCTCAAGTTGCAAGAAATATGCCCCAAGAAATGGCTGGAAAACATAACTATAGCTAAATTAGAAGATTTTTCTATGTTTGTAACTTATAAATGAAGTCCCCCTTGTACTTCGCTGAAAGCCAGTTGGAGTAATAAGTCACTGAATGAGAACACTGGAAAAATATATTTGATGTTTGTATTTTAAATGTCTCTTTGCTTCTTGGTAGTGATTTTGTCAGAACTAAAATCCAAAGAGGATAGTGTTCCCACTGCAATTCTTGCATTCATTTAGCTTCTCTGTTTATTATTTTTATTTTTTAAAGCATGTAGTGCTGCTTTAATAAGGAGAAAATAGGTCGGGGCCTGTTAGATATTCAGTGTGTGGGTGGGAATCCTTTGACGTGCTTTCTGGGGAAGCCTCTAACTTGGGAATTGCTGCTGAGAATCCAGGAGAACAAGATAAAATTCAGTCAGTAGCAATATATATTACAAGTAAACCCTTTCACACCCACTGAAAGGGAGAGGTTAGAGAGGTGGCTGAAATCTAGCAATTAACCAATATCATTGCAAGCTTTTAAGTATGAGAAACCTACGCAAAGCCTACACAGAGGAGACGATACGCTCTTTGGAATTCTCTGCACAGATTAAGCAATCGTGTCCCATAAGTAGGGATAAATCATAACATAAAATAAAAAATCTTATATAATTAAACTGTAATATATTTTACTGTAGTTCTACTGTGGTGCTTATGGGTTTGCTTTCAGGGTTACACTAAGTTTACAGATAAAGTGGGATAGCATCATCAACTGTATCTTTGTTCTGGGAAAAATAGAATTGATTTCATTAAGTTCTAGGGAAAATAAAACTTTCTTTAGTTGCAATAAACTTATTTAAGTGCTTGTGAATTGCAACTGAGTGTATAATACATTGTTTTTATAGTTACATATTATTTTTATAGGTTACTCTTTAACTTTGACTATAGTGCATCAGGGGAATACAATTAAGTGTGCAACCAAGGCATATTCATTATAACTATGCCTTAACTGTATGTAAGCAAGAAAATGCTATCTATAGCTGTAATTTTTTCTAAAGATTTCTCCATGTATGTCAACATGTGGCTGCCCCTCACCCGCAGGCAGTGGAGATAAATGAGTTGTCTGAAGTAGGAGATGGAGAAATGTCACTGAGAGAGCTAAAAAGACCTTTAGATCCCATTGCATTCGAATAGTGCTTTTTGTCATTTAGCTTGTTCCCTAAAAGGTTGGTTTGGATAACAAGACCACATACATTTCCTTGCAAAAGCACAAGGAATAAAAATTCCTTTTCTTGTTGCTGAAGCTCAAGCTGCCCAGGTTTCAGGATGACCTTTGCTTTCATACATATGTTCTGATCCTTCAATACATTGAGTTCTTGGTTTAAGTTTGGGTCCAATTCAAAGTTACCCTGACACATAAAACCACTTGCAGCAATCTACTTTTAACAGTTGTTCCACCCACCCCCCATTTGTATTCTTTGCAGTCTTTTAAAACTTGGCTTTAGGGCTTTCTTGTCAGGTCGAGTGTCAGTCTTTTCTCATGTAGCATAATTACAGATACTTTACTACTAACATCACATCACTGCAGGTAAATTTTTTGTGTGTGCACTTCTTAATTTTTCTTGCCTTGCAAACATGATGGTGCTTGAAATCATTGTATGGGCTGCAAAATCTTTACCAGGTACAGACTGTGGTCTGATCATTTGGATACTTCATGAAGTCTTTGTTACGTAAGAGTACGTACTGCTGTCACAGATAAACCCCTTCTCAGTGGTCCCAGCAGAAAAGTAATGCTATGCATTGCAAACCCTGTATCCAAAACTGGCCAATGGCATTGGGTTGTACTGTGGCAAAAATAAAACTAAACTGACAGAAGAAGCCAGCTGAGCCAGAATAGTGGAATCCCACTCCTTAAGAGAAGTGCCAATTTTCCCTCTTCCTGTAAATATTCCCTAAAATCGAGCAAAGGAGGAAAACAGGCTGCCTGATTGTAAGGGAAACTTCTTGTAGTGAAGGGAATTCTTTTTCTCCCGTTGAAGCAACTTGTTAGTTAATTTATCTAAGTCTGTTCCTTGTAAGCTTAACAAGGACAGCATCTCTTCTTTTTTTGGGTACTCAATACTCAGCAGTAAATGATAGAAAAAAGAAAAGTGGGGAAGTCTTTTCCGGGCAGCTTTGGTAACAGAAATTCAACTTGGGGATTTTTTTTTACAACCATTTCCATAAGAAACACATAGTACAATGTTCAGTGTTTATTTTAAATGTTCATCACAGTGTGTGTATGTGTGTTTCTGTAGTTTATGCTCAGCATCAAGTTCTTATGTAACTGAAGGTGTTAACTAGCTATACTAGACGTTACTGGATTGTTTTCTTAATTTACTTAACATTCCTGTGGTAATACTCCAAACTGTTATTGCAGTCATACTCACAGTGAACAGTAATACATCTCAGCCAAGGAATTGTGAAATACAAGTTTATTGTTTTCATTAGGGATCTTAGATGAGGGAGCTGAGATGGAGTGACTAACATGCCATGCAATGATAAGACCAGTTCATTAATATTTTGTTGGTTATTTCCTGGCTAAATCAAGAGATAATGGAACAAATGGTGATGCTTCTTCACCAAGACCATATTCTTAATTTCTTAATTAGTCTCTTAGCAGAATAATTTGTTTGCTGTGAATATAAGTGGTTTATAAAACTTCCAAAAATGTGTATCTCAAGTTTTATATTAAAACTAATATGCGTGTAAAATGTAAACAGAGTAACTTATGGTGCTGGCATGCTTATACCACTGCTCTCATTTACCATCAACTCTTCAATATGTTAATTGAGACAACAGCAAAAAGATGGGAAATCCAAACTATAGTGTAAAAACATGCAGCAGAAATCATGAGCATTACAATAAAAAAGATGGTATAGTATATTTCCTTCTGGGAAGAAGAAAAAAGCAAAACGTGTTAAATGTGTTTTTGTAGAAAGGAAGTGCAGTGTAGAGTATGTATGAGAGGAGAGGAGAGGCAGGGTTAGTGAATCCTCAGCCACAGTTAGTCTGTTTACACATTGTTGAGTGGCTCAGGAAAAGAAAGGAAAAGAAAAGTCGATTAATTTGAGAAACTCCCAATAATAAGAAAGAAACAATTTTTGTTGTTATTTACAAGCGATAGTTACATAGCCTGGTCCTATGTAATTCCTAGTATCCTACGGGCAGCAGAAGTTTTTGTGATGTGTTCTGTGGATACGGGAAGTTCCTATCCTTGGGAACATGCACAACAGATTTTTTTTTTTGCTCAAGGAATAAAGGTAGAGATTGAAGTTTGGTCACTGAGTAGTGCAATGTATTTTGTGTGGTATAATCAGTCTTTTTTTATTTTATTTTATGGTTTTTATATAAAAGATATTTGAAAAACTGAAATATAAGTGAGATTGTCACCTAAGAAAATAAAATAGGGTGCATTCTGGAGAATACCTTTCATCTGTTGGGTCTGTATGTCTGTTCACATAAGCAGAATATATATATTTGGCTTAAACAGAACAATACATTTCATTTGGAAATTGTCATACATCAACTTACATGCAAACTTCCCAAGCACCCTCAAAATGTAGTGTGATTTAAGACCAGGTAGGCAAACAGAAACTCTTTAGAGAAGGAGGTGGAAGAGAAATCCATGTGTTTCTTTAAAAACACGTAGCTCGGTTTTAGAAGTTTAGGAAGACGTAACTAGGAAAACGCAATGAAGATGGTAACATAAAATGATGACAAATGTTTTTGTCTATGCTGGTTTAGCAGACAAGATGGTGTCAACCTGAAGCTTGAGAAGGTTGAATGAGTTGCATGCAACAGTTTACCTAAATGCTTCCCCCTGCCATTCCCCATGCCAAAGTGGTGTCTTTGTGTTACTCAGCCAAAAGCGTATTTATCCATAGTCTTTAAAATATAAAAGTCCTGTTTATCCTTCTCCTCAGAAGAGATAATGTTAATAGCTCATACACTGAAACTTACAGAGCGGTCATGTGCATGAAAGTGCGAGTTGCCACTGCATCATTCGGGGAATACCAGAACGGGGTGCTGAACTGATTTATTTTTTTGCTATGTGCCAGTATTGTCCATATAGGTCAGTAACAGAACTGGTATTCAGCTGCAATAGGAGGAGTTGTTAACTGTTTTATGCAAGGGAAGCCAGACAGCTCTTCCTTAAAAACAGCTCTTCCTTAAACTCTCAGCGAGGGCAGGACATACTGACTGAAACGGGTAATATGAGTGTTTGGAAGGCTGGAGCAGAGCTTTTTATGCTCAAGGTATGGGATGTTAAGGGTTGAAGAACTGATGAATGTACCAACATTTCACATCTATACATAACAGAATTCTTTTAGCACTGTATCATACCAGATTTTTAATGCTGAATGACAGGAAATGCTCTCTATCTGCTGGATTTAAACACTATAAATTTTACCCAAATCACTTCAGAGCTCTATTTTTTTTTTTTTTCTGCCTCAGTTGCAACCAAATACTGTCCTGACCTGACTCTTACTTAATTTGCAAGATCTGTCTCACATTGAGGTGGGATGGCTACGGGCCATTTCCAACATTAGTAGCTGAGTTTAAATTTCACATACTGGTTATATAAGCAAAGTCCTTATTTGCACTGTTGAAATCTTAAAAGGAGTAAGGTGTCTTTTAAGAATGCAACTATGTCCAAGTGCTACCTTTATTTTTATGTAAAACGGCACTATTTTGAGGCCTGTAGTTATGTTGGTATTTCATCTGAAGCATATATTTAGCAATAGAAACATTTGGAGAACCATAGAATCATAGTACAACTTGGGTCCCTACCTGAAAGATCACCCAGTCCCAACCCCCTGCCGTGGCAGGGATGCCACCCACTAAACCAGCTTGCCCAGGACCCCATCCAGCCTGGCCTTGAACGCCTGCAGGGCTGGGGCATCCATGGCTTCTCTGGTCAATGTGTTCCAGGGCCTCACCGTCCTCTAAGCGAAGAATTTCCTCCTTAGCATCTCATTTAAATCTCTCCTCTTTTGGTTTATAACCACTACCCCTTGTCCTATCATTACCTGTCTGACCAAAAAGTCACTCTCCATCTTTTTGTAAGCCCCCTCTAAGTACTGAACGGCTGCGATGAGGTCTCCCCAGGGCCTTCTCCAGTCTGAATATCCCCAGCTCTCTCAGCGTTTCTTCATAGGAGAGGTTGAGAATGACTTGAAAATGTTCATTCTATTTACTACATTCCATTAATCCTTTTTATACTATATATGCTTATTTCTTTTAGCCTGGCAAAATATCTGTTTATATTAATTATTAATATGATTTTCAATGTCATTTAATAAACTTGGGTTTTTGTCTTTGATCTTTAACATCTGATGTGCCAGTGCTTGACTTTGTGATTTCCAGTCAGATGAGGCAGGACAGTCCTTTTATATCTTCCTAGTTTAGAACAAGTTGATCTGAATAATCTTGAGAGAAGCAGAATCTTTGTATTAATTTCGTAGGAAAATGTTAGAAGAGATGTTGGCCAATTTGAAGCTTTGAAATAAAGTTTCCAAGCATCAGGTTTAAAATGATGAACACCTTTATTCTCATGTGTTTTTTTGTTTGGTTTGGTTTGGTTTCCTGATACTATTATTGAATCATTTTACATTTCAATATTAAGCAGAAATTAGAGTTTTGTGAATAACTGATAATTATCTATTTGGATGGCAGTTTTGGTTCAGGCAACTTTTTGCACAATGTCAAAATCATTCCCATTGTAAGAGATCTTAGGAGGTCATCTAGTTCTGCCTCCTGCTTCAGGTAGAGTAGATAGAAATAATTTAGATTGTAGATTGTAGTCTGATGTGAGTGGGTGGTCTTGAATATTTCTAAGGCACAATAGGATTCTGAAATACATTCACCTACTGATTCTGTTGTTCTATGGTATTGTAATAGTAAACGAAAAATTTGTTCCGACAAAGTAGTGGGCAGTAGTGAGTATTCAAAGGTAGTACATGATGTCACATCCCATAAAATAGTGTTTTATGTTGGTTCACAGAATTTAAAATATATTTTTTTTTTTCACAGAATTTAAATTAATATTGAGAGATGCATCATCTTGTCATCTTCCTCAAAGTTCTTGATGATGGATCCTCGTCCAAAATGTAGTGGAAAGGATTCTGTTTTGGTGATTCATTCCTGCTTCCTTTATCAGTTTTCATTCTTTGTGCTCTAGGTACTGCTAGGTCAGGGCAGTCAATATGATCGCTTGCAGATGAATCTGAATCGTGTTAGACATTTTTAGACAGCGCAAGTATAGGCCAAGCAGCCTATGCTTCTGGCCAGAGGAACAACAGTTTCTGGACCGCAGATGGTGGTCAAGAAACCAACAGACATTCTGTTGAATGTAAATTTTCTTCCATCACAGTTTTTTATCAGTGTTTCTAGGAATACTATTAAATGCTAAGTGTTCTTACAGAGGGAAAGGGTCTTTATTTCTTACGTTAAGAGGGATAAGAAGCTTTTGGGAAAAAACAAACAAACAAACAAAACCCATGTATATATGTATTTGTTAAGTATACGGAGCTGGATGTGAGTGAATGGCATTCCTTTGCAATGCAAATATGCATATACGCATTTATTTTTTATGGACATTATATCTATCTGCTAGCTCAACTTCATATAGAGTACAATGCCAGTTGTTACTTTAACCAGCAGTAGTTTCAGACATATGTTATATTGTTCTTCTTAATTCATTTATATCAGCGTGGTATAAAAGTGCTCAGAACATCTTTAAAGTTTAATGTTACAGCTCTTGTGCTTAGAGTGTTTCTGAGGACAGTTCAGTGCAGCTTTATTTGGGTTGTAGGTTTGTTTTTTTTCTTTTCTTTTTTTTTTTTTTTTTTCTGAAAGGAACAGATGTATACAAATCTGTATGTATTTTAAGTAAATCATTATGATGCTGAAATAATTTTTGAGTTTACGTGATCTATGAAGTAGACATCGACTTTTCCTTTCAGCCAGTTTTCCGTATTCTTGGTTTTGATGAGAGAGTTTCTGACAGATGTTTAGATGACTTAGGGTACCTTTCTATTATTTTTGTAATGAGTGCATTACTAAAATACATGTAAAACATTTTCTGTTTGCTGAACTTAAATTCTCATTTCAACATTTTGAGCTGTGTGGCAAAGCAAATATATTTAGAAATACCTTTTATAAACATTTAAAGCATTTTAGCTGAACACTTCAGTATCAGGCATGTTTTCTTTAGAGTAACAAGCCAGTTTGGTGCTTATTAAAATTGTTTCTCACAAAGAAAACTGATAGTATGAGTATTCCATTAAGTTTTAATTAACTATTTTGTTCTTTATAACAGCAAACTCTAGATTCTCTCTGTTTTTTAATGAGTGATAGGAAGGGAAGAGAACATAGATTCTGATCTGAAGTTTTGTACACCTGGTAATTAGTTTTCTACAGATCTTTTCATCCTATTGAGACGATGGTATCTTCAGATTTATCAGCAGCAGTATTTTAGCTTGCTAATTATCAAGAGCTGTATAATTATCTCGGTTTTCATAGGAAGCCTTGATGCACGTCTACAAAACTAGAGGACACAAGCTGTATTGACACACTTCTTTTTGTATCAGATGACAAAACAAAAAATTATATTTTATTGGTAGATAGATTATAATTTTTGAGAGCAGAAGACTCCAGCGCTTTCTTATAAAGCTGGAGATGATATGCATGTATGGACAAAAAGATTCTTGTCAGTAATCAATCTTGTCTTTCTCTTGATATTTAAGCTAAATGTGTCATTTATTAAGTAATGACAGCAACAACAACAGAACTGATAGTCTGGAATTCATGTTTTTTTTCTTCTAATTTACTAAAAAAAAAAAAAAGGAAAATTGGTAACTAAGTGAAAATATCTGCTGACACGTTTTTGTATCGGTATTGAGGTCTACAATTAACCAAGTACGAAATACATGTGGAGAAATTATTTGTACTTGGGATTATTTTTCTGTTTGAGTCATTGCACTTTAAATACTATTATTCTTACCTTAGATTAGGATCATGCATATAAGTGACATAGACCATTAAAACAAATTGCTTTTGAGATTGACTACGTACTTCTACTTTTTTCTTGTCATAATAATAAACATAATTTGCATTTTAATTTGATTTTGGCCTTTGTGACTCAGCTGTGCCAAGTGTTGTACAGAATATTCAAAGGCCTGAAAGTAAAATCAGACATTTAATTGCTGGGTTTGTGCTTGGTTGCCTGAAAAATGCAGCAACTTAGCTTGATCAAGCAGTAAAGATTTGGATAGAGAGATTTCAGAATTTCTGTTAAAAATCTTGGTGAAGAAAGTGTTAGATGCAGGCAACCTGTGGCCTCGTCACCACCAAACGGTGCAAATGTTTGAGACCAACACCAGCTGTTAAATGGCTTTAATTCTTGATGCACACAGATTTCTAAGAACTATTACAAACGTCATGTCTTGACAGCAGAAGCTATCTATATTAGTATTGTTTACTATACAGTATTACATTGATTTCTCTCAGAAAGTTAGAGGCTTCTGAATCTTACATTTTAAAATTTGAGTCAGAAAGCAGAACCAAATTCTTTCTGATAATGACAATCCTGTTAGTCATCAATCTTAAAGGTGATCAGTGCCTACCACCTACCACCAACACTTGGCTTGAAGCAGGCTGGGGAAGGAAAGAAGAGAAGAAGTACTCCCTTTCCCTAAACCACTAAATTTTTATCTCTGGGAAAGCTTTATTTAATTATTTCATTTTATTTTTCTAATTCCAGTGGTTAACATGGGAACCTGAAAACCTGTACAAAACCTGCCCCTTACAAGAAACTAGAAACCTATTTCCTGTGAAACGGAGGGCGCAGTCATTAAAAATCTTTTCTGTTACCAGGGAAAGCCTAATCCATTTCTCCATTGTCTATTCCCACCCTTTCCTAAGATTTGCTGCATGTTACCGTATTTTCTGCTTGTTTGAGGTGGTAACTCATCATCCTTCAACTTATTCACAACTACAAGCTGTTCCTGATGAACAATAATTTGCCATTAAAGCCAAGAGAAAAATTTAGCTTGACTGAGCATCAGAATGAGTTTTGACTCTTTGCTGTACAGCTTAAGTAAGGGGAAGCAATGTTTGACCTTCCCAGTATGGAACAGAAGAGCACGCTTACCCCAGTTCAGCAGTCTGACACAAGAAGTAGAGGAGCTTGAGGAGCTCTGTATTAAAATGTGACCCTCTGGTAATTTGAATAATCTTTAATCCAAAAACTAATAATGTACAAAATTATGCTAATACCTTTTAACGTTCTGTAGGGGGAAAAAAAAAGAGTCACAACAGAACGGAAGTTTATTTTCCCGACTAGCAAGACCAAAAAAATGCATGCTGTCACTTTGTGAAACTTTGCACTGCAAGAAAGCTTGTTTCAGTTAGAGAGAATTAGGGGAACGTTATGGATAATGGCTCCAAGAATGTAAAGGGCAACTTCTTACGACTACATTTAGGTACCCCTTCAGCTTTTTCTTTTGTGTACTAACAAAACCTGATTCCCTTAGGTTCATCTCACATGGGTCATTACCTACCCATCTCAGTGGCTGTTGCTGGGCTCTGTCCCATTTCATTCTTGTGCATTTAGGAGTCTAGTGCTCTACAGTATATTCCAGAGGTGGCTTCCACAAGTGTTGAGTAAAGAGAGGGAAATAATCACTTCTTCAGCCTGCTGTCACAATGCAGCCCGGTATGAAGTTAGTCTTTAATGTTGCCAGGATTCATTGCTTGCCCATGTTTACATTATTGTCCACCAAGGCCCTCGGTCCTCTTCTGAAGAGTTGCCACCTAAGCAGTCATTCCTCAAATCTGGAATGAGTAGTACTAGTGCATGGTATTGTCCTGTCCCAGGTCCGGGACTTTATATTTATCTTTGACCAGACTTCTCTCAGCCCATTCCTTTGGCGGGTCATGCAGAGCTTTCCCTCTGAAAGGAAGCTCCAATGCAACTGGAGAAAAAGTCGCCAGACTTGGAGGTGCAAGTCACGTGTTGATCTATTGTACCAGTAGCCTGATGTAATTTCTGATGGTTCAAACTGAAACGTTTAAATTGCCTTGGACAAATCTGAGTTGTAGTTTATATTTTTGTCTTTAAAAGCTATTGATGAGGAGAAGGGGTGTGACCTGCATAACATATCAGTTACTGAAGTGATCTATTAAGTTTAATTAAAGTCAACTGTGTCTTGACAACTTTGCTTTAACTCCACAGTAAGCATTATACTTATTATACTTTTTTTTTGTTGGCATTGGACTCTGAAATTACTCTGTTTCTTTAAAAAAATGTTGGCTGCATTATGGTCTTAAATGATAGCAAATCCTCAAATGACTGTGACAGATTGGAAGTGGTTTTGAATATGTCCTTATTTAAAAACAGCAACAACAACAACAAAATCCACATCCTTTAAATATTAAACAACAATATTATAAGTTTTTTTTTTTTTTTTCAAACAGCAAATTTTGAGTTTTTGTTTTGTTTTGTTTTGTTTTGTTTTCTTTTGGGATTCAGAGAAAAAAATAGTGGTTCAAGGTTCAGTGCTTCTTGGTAATCAGTGCTGTATTGGGAAGTAAAGTCCCTGTCTAAAGTAGCATGTGGTTTGGGATAGTTTGCTGTGTGAGTAAGAGAGGACTGGATGTTTAAGTTTTACTTTATTTTAGAATTACGTGATTTAAAGAAAAAAGTCAAGTAGACCTTGATTGCTTTAGGTCATACCCTTAGTTGATGATATTCAGGATGGAGGGGAAGGAAGTTATTAGACTGGTGCTTCTTTATCATTTTTGCATTTAACAAAATCTTTTATAAGATATTTTGTTTGTTCTTCCCTGTTGCAATGCTCATTTCAGTCACAATGTGTTACAGATTTAACACATCTCTAAAGCGCTTCAGCCAAACTCTTTGAATATTTTAAGCTTGAACAACCATTTCAATAGAGCTTTATATGAAAAAATGTGCACCCTTTAACTAGAACCAGAATGTTCTCAGTGTTTTGGCTTTCTGACGTCTTTCTATCCCATAATCAACTTTAAGAGGTACTGCAGGTGGCTTGAAGGTAGAGTGAGTTAACGATTAATAAGGATTTACACAGCTTTTTGCGTCACTTTTTATTTCCAAATCATTTGCTAACAAGTCACCTAAGGGCTTAAAATCGACCAGGACAATAAACAGCAGGAGCCTGTAGTGTAATTGATGTTGATGAACAAAAATAAATTATAGAAGTCAAAATAAGTATTATTTTATTGGTTGCACTTGATACTATACAAATTTGTTTTATTGTAAGGAATATAAAGAGCCAATTCGAATAATGATTTTTCTGTTGCAATTTTGTTTAGAACCTAAACTTGCCTCTTTATATAATGCAGTGATTACTCCATTTATCAAATGTTGCTGTATGGCTTTTTCTCAAGACCATACACTAAAGTGGTTATCAGTCTTAATATTTTTATTTTTATTTTTTTTCCTGTTATAAGTCTCTTTGAAGGATGTCATCAGAGCAGGAAGGCACTGTATCTTCAAATATTGTAAAAACTAGAAGAGCAACAAAGCAGCAATTTCTGTGGCCATGCTGAAGGTTTCTGTCTGGAGTATAATTTCTTGTGTTCTTGTTATGTTCCTTTTAAACCTCAGGATCCTTACCAATAAGATTATTTTTGTAACCTTTTAACTAACGATAGCTAAAGCCTTCTAAACAGGCAAAATATTGATGATTATGAAATGATGGGATATATTTTGATTATATTCATCACCCCACCACCTCCCCTCCCTCCCCCCCCCACCCCCAAGAATGCCCCTACTTAGGCAATTCCTGTTTTTGACAAATATTTCTCTTACTACAAAATTTTCTCACAGATTTCCTGTAGTGTTACTTATATAATTTGATTATAAATATTAATTTTTGCAGTTGGTGCTGAGTTTTCTCCCATGCTTTTACAGGCTCCTGTACTGCTTAAGTGTTTTCTGCTGGAAGTTTAAATGCAGTGTAGGTGTCTTGTAAGCCTTTCACCAGCCTCTTACAAGGGTGAAGTTCATGCATTTGAGCCTTAATCCACAGTACTGCAAGGCAGCTGAATTTCTTTTGCTTTGGGAGATGTGTGTAATGGTACGAATGTCTTAATATTCTTGAACTAAATTTTGATTATCTTAAAGTTCTTTGAAGGCTATACTTGTTGCAAGTCTCGATGATTGAAATGCTAAACCAGTGGGTATTTTGGTTTTATTCTCAGTTAGGAGAAGGAAAGAATTTGAAAGTTAAATGTCCTCTGATTGCAATCATTGTTTTTCAAAAATTGCTCTTGTGGCTCTAACAGAAAAAGCATACATGGTTAATTTGATGCATGCTATACTAAACAAATAGGAACTGTCTAATAAAGTTTGCATGCAATGAGTACTACTCAAATGGTTTTGTGTATGCAGTATATGTTATGATTTCACATCATCTTCCAAATGTATCATGATCATACATTGTGTGATTTTCTAGTAAAAAATACATTTCGAATTTTATATTTTCAATATGTTGAATGATTTCTTGTTGTGTCAAGTGAATGCATAGCAAAGTAGTTTCTAATTCTTCATTCTGGTGTCTTGCTAAAATGTTGAATACAGTTACGAGTTAAAGGAGTTCCCGTTTCTTAGCTGGATTGACTCACCCTGTGAGCTTTGTTTGCAAGGTTTCTTCTGTTCTTTACTTAAGCTATGGCTCATCGTTGGAAAATGAATGCTTCCCAGCACTTTGCTCGGGTAACTTTCATTGATGAATCGTCTTTATCCATCACAGATAAACTGGTGTAGTAGACTATTTTGTTCCATGTTACATTTTATTGGAGATTGGGAAAGGTGCGTTAAACGTAGGCTTATTACTATGTATTTATGTGGATTCATTGGTCCTGGAATTTTCACCAGAGTCTGTCACTCTTCAGCATGAGCAAAATTACGTTTATTTATGCTATTGTGCAGAAAAACAATGTTGTCAGCCATGGATTTTGCTTAGGAGTTTTTGGAGTCTTGTAGGTTCAACAAACTGAGAGAATCTTTCCCTATTTTCCTGTTGCTTGCAAAGAAGCCATTCTTTTCACTGGCCCAGCACTCGCAAATCATAATTTCAGACCTTGAGGGCCTACACTTGTATGGGAGATCTGCTGATGGAAAAATAACTGCAAGACACTTAAGTTTGCCCCTTAGAAATGGAATAGCAAGACTTCGCCCCCCCCTCAGAAAATTAGTTGCATTACTTGATTGGATTTTAAAGTAAACACATTATTTTATCATATTAACATTAGGGTCATAACGGAGTTTTCCAACAGCACAAGTGGTTACCAAAGAAAAGCACAATGCAGAAAACTGAATTTTATGTTAAATTTATTAACCAAGATCTTCCTTTATTGCCTTTATCTGAGTTTATCTTTTGAGTTTAGTCAATTTCAGTTTTTGTAAACTCCATCTCTTAATTTGTTGTTCAAGTTCTCCATCCTTGCTGTGTGAGCCATGAAAACAGTTCCAGGAGAGAGTGCTAAGTCTTCTTTTCTTTCCCAAGTTCTGGTCCATCTTCTTGTTTGCACTTTAAGGAATTGCTCGTGATTCTTTTTATGCTGGCATTCAGAATCATAAAGCAGAAAATCTCATTTTTTCCTAGTGTTTCCTGCTTTTAAAAACACTTTGAATGTTATAATAAGTCTGTTTTCATTTCAGACTTTTTTCTTTTTAAGGCCTTGTGCAGACACAGTGGTAAAATGTCATAAATTCTATACTTGGAAAAATAATTATCTTTCAACCATTTAATTAAGATTGTGTAATGCTATTTTTGCTCTGAGGATCACATAAAGACCTCTCAAAATAATAATGGCATTGAAACATGAAAAAGGTTGCCTGGATGGATGTGGATTTCAAGTCACTGTTAATTTTAGAGGCAATCCTTTATAACTTTTAATATTATCTTTTAATGTCCTATGTCTCTTTAAATATTTTCCCAGTGAGGAAGCAAGAGATGAGTCAATTACCCTTTATACTTCGTACTGTCATGCCTGCATCGTACTTCTAATTGCTCAGACATCTTTCTCCTCTTAGTATAGCATTAAAAGCTGTTATATAAAGATGTAAAGTAATTTATTGGGTTTTAACACTGGAATGGGGGGGTAGAACACTAAGGAAAGTGCAGGAATTGAGCATATCAACTTCCATGGTCATCGGTCCTCAAATATAACAGAGACGTGGGCTACGCTTAATATTTTTATGTATTAATAGATTTGGGGAATAGAGTGTACAAATAATGTTTTTCCTGTTTTATACTAAAGGTAGGGCCTCTAAAATTAAATACATACGAAAAAAAAAACACGTAAATTCTGTTTAGCTTTGAAGATTAGAATACCTTTTTAAGTAAATGTTTACATTGATAAGGCACTGAAGTATTGAAAACTTGGTCAATATTTTTTAAGGATTTATTTTTTATTTTTATTTTTTTTTTCACCAGAAAAGAAAGAAACTGGGAATTCTTGATGCAGGATGTGCTTTGTAAAATGTAAGAACCTTTGACTTAAAGCTAACATGCTAAGATAATGAAATGTTGATATCTAACAAAATTACAAAATTAAGGTTGTTTTTTTTTTTTTTTTTTCCTACACAGTGAAAGTTCTGCAAGATATAAAATGGAAATTGTATATATACATGAGTGGTGATTGTATTCTGCTTCTGTTAGTAAAATGTTCACAAAGAAGGTGAAAGAAATTGTGGGAGGACTATTTTCCATCCACAGAATCTGTAGTTGCTAATTATAGTTAAAAGATATTATGTCTCTGGGACAATACACTATTGCGAACAAACTACATTTGTGATAGAAGGTTATAGCATGTAGAAAAGTTGCAAAAGCCTGGAAGTTGTCCGCAAAGTCTCATAACCTTCTGCAGATACTACTGGGCAATGTTCTTGTTTAATTTATCAAAAATAAACCTCTTTTTTAATAGAATTTTATGTACTGAAACAGGACACGGACTACTTGTGTAAGGTCTTTACTTGAACTCAGACTGAAGTGGAGCAGCTTGGAAGAGGACTGTCCCTTTGTTCAGCATGTTGATGTTCTGTCAACTTTGATACTGCTTATTTCTGTTTATGGTCTAATTTGTGGAGTCACTACGAGTTTTAAGATACACTTATGTTTTCAGTTGTAAGTATTTGTCTTACATGAATGAATCAAGGAGTGAGTGTCCCAAGTTGTTACACATTTTCTTTGGCTCTTGTTGGAAAGTACTTGGGGGGAAAAGAATCGATTGAAACAGCCAATCTCTTGCTCTTGAGCCCCTTGTTGCTTTCAAGAAGTGCTTTCTGGGCTGCGTCAGGTGATGGCAAGAGGGCATCACATGATGGCAACGCACTGTGGCATAAAAGATGCCGAAAATTGGGCAGTGGAAGGATATGTGTCATGCAGGGCTGCCACTCGCGCCTTCCCTTTCCTGCCCAGGTGCTTCTCCAGAGCTCTTTCCTCTGCTCTCTCTAATGGTAATTGTGTAGTGGCTTTTAACCGGGTGAAGTATTTGCCATGTCATTCATAGTGACAGGATATTTTGCCACTTTTGCCATATAAGAAAGGAATTTAAACATGAATTTCCCCAGTGAGAAGGCAAAAAGTAGAAATCTCAATGCAGCACAAGATTAAAGATACAGATAGAAATGGGGACATGGCCAAGGCAGCAAATGTGCGCTGCTTCATCATTGCCCCTGGCAAGCTAAATCTTAGATGACTGTGTCACCAGTCTGGCTGTTTATTCTTCACAAAAACTTGTGGCTGAAACACACTTGTTCCCCCCTGAGATGAATTTTGTTTTGCCAGCCTAGACAGGTGCACCAGCTGATTTTATAAAAACAAGCAAAGAAAAAACATTAGGTCCCTGGTTTTGGACAATTCTGTGTTTAAAATGTAATGGTTATTCTGCGGTGTCAGAAAATAAGGTTAGAGAGTCCTGTGTGCTGCAATTTAGATAAATAAGGCAAGTAAAATGATGAACTGTATTGGAAAGATGAACAGCTGCCCTATCTTTACAAAAGAAATTTAGTGTTTGTAGTCCTTTGTACTTTGAAAGGATAGTTGTTGCTTTTTGTTCATTTTCTCTTTATCATTTGCTTCTACTTACTGGAGGGGAAAAACTTACTGGAAAATTAGGACTATTTTGCAGCTGAAAAAAAGATATGTTTGCGATATATAAATAGGATACCATTTACTATTTAAAAGGTACTTGGAGACACTTTTTGCTCTCAGTAGCTTTCTTCCACTCAGGATCAAGTACTGAAAATGGATTAGACAACTGAGCAGTGGAAATGTTCAAGTATATGTCGTAAGCTATTTTTGCCACCCCTTGGGTGCTCATGATAATCAATATGTAAGGATTCCCTTTGGCAGGTTTTTTGCAGGTTACTTTTTTCAGGTTGTCACTAACTGTCCTAATGTGTTTTGTTTTCACATGGAACAGGAGTTAAATGCTAACATGGTTATGAATTTTTATTTACTATCATCTAAATTAATGTTCAAACGATTGCATATGCTGAGTTGAAAGCTCTGTTTCTTAAACCTTATAATAAAAGATTGGTTGCCCAAATTTTCAGAGGGAAAATACAAGTAGCAAAGTATCACAGAAGTGTAGAGTACATAGAGTACCTAGTAGCACAGAAAGAGAAGTAGCATAGAGTAGCTTTTCCTCTAAAAGATAGAAGAACAAAACCTGCTGCTCACGTGAAAACAGTTACTTGTGACTAGATGAACAGTTGATGGGGTTCTGCCAGACAGGAGCAGGGGAGGCATCACATCAGTGGTTCTTGATGACCAACCTCCTTGTCCATTTGGATGGGACCATGGACCGACCGCCGACACCCATGAGGAATAATGGCAGGAAAAATCCTTTCCACTTCTAGTTCAGAGTATGCTTGGGGAAGATCATACAGCCCTGTCCCTCCAGTTTAATTCTGTAAGCCACAACTGAACCATGTGCACAAGAGGGAAACTGCAGGTTCCCTCTAGGTGAGGCTGAAGGCCTGCTAGCAGAATTCAGGATAGCATTCATTTTGTATCCAGGTCTTAATTGCTGGACAGCGTTTACCTCCTTCCAAGTAGTCGTCAAAACTGTTGTCACACATCTAGTTCCAGCTCCAGAACTGCAAACTGCTGGATGTGCTCCATTAGATGATCCTGAAGCTTTTGGTAAAATGGCATATTTCTTCAGACTACTTTTGGATATGATGGATGTCATTTGGGGAAGTCCCTCAAAGCAGTTCAGCTAAAATGAAAAATGTTGTCATTTATGGTTATATTCTGGCAAACTTACATGATCAGACTTTGGTTTGGAAAGGGAAAGACGAGTCATGTTTAAGGCTAGCCCATCAGGCTGGGCTAGCCTTATCCATGTGGGACCCCAGGTAGGAGGTTGGGGAACCTGTTCTCAGGTCAGTCTTTCCATCTCTAGCCTTGTGTGTTGCCTTAAGCGCCTTATCCATTCCAAGCCTGTGAATGCAACCATAGTTTGCAAACTCCAGCTTCTGTTTATTCAGTTAAGCTCTGCGTGTGCACCGTGGTCTTGTCCCTCATCTAGGTGGCTGTATCACTGATCTGTAAACCATTAGTTGTAGTAGTGTGGCCCATGATTTGTATCTTTTACAAAATTAAATGTAGAGAGGGTATTTTATTAAGTAGTTGCTCTATAGAAGGAGTTGAAAGGCAAGGAAAAGCCACTTGCTACTTAGTGTGGTTATTAGAGAAGGAATACAAAGAGCTATTGTAGTGCGGGTTTTTTCAACTTGAGTTTTACTAGACTGTCTTTTGGGTAAAGGTACTGTAAATGTTTAAAAAATGTCACTTTCACTCGAAATTGCGTGCTTTGGGTTTGGCCATACATTTGAAGAACGCAAGAGAAATAATATCTGCCTTGTTTTGCCCTCTCATATCGAAGTAAGAGGATATTATGAGGCAGAAAATACTATTTTTATGCCATCTATCACCTTTGTTAACATTTTATTAGACATAAATCATGTAGTTTTGGGTTGCATAGTGACAATATGGTTCACCATGTATTCTATTTTTATAACTTTATTTAAAACTGACATGTAACTTGCTGTACCTGAAACCCCAAGTGAGCCAGTTATTGGAGTGTAACAAAGTTTTGACGTCAGAACTGCTATTTATTCCACTGGCAACCATTAGCAATGCATTACCCTTTGGCACTCGTGTTTTCAGAAACATGGTTAAATTTTTATGACTGGTTCTGGCCAATTAGGATTCTTTCTCAATATAGAAATAAGGGAAGAGATCTTTTTTATATCTTACTAAATGTAGCTTTCTAAAAACAACAGCATAAAAATATGAATTACTGCATTCAGAGTTCACAAAACATACTATTGAGCCACACTTCAGATTGACTGCTTGCTGTACGTGTGTATTTCAGAGTCAGGGGTTAAGCTAGGCTGCCTTGTCAAATGTGTGAGCCTTTATTAGAATTTAATGCAATTACAGCTGAGTCATGCTTGCAGGTCCTTCTGGCAGCTTCAGCAGGATGTGAAAAGGGGCTGAAAACTTAAGGTAGAGAAAATTAGGGAGATACAAGGGGAATGGAAGAAAATTGGGGGAGAGGGGGCAACAAAAAAAAAAAAAAAAGTAATATAGAGAAATTTCAGTTGAGGCTTCTGTTGCTGGCTGGCTTTTTTTTCCAAAAAAATTGAATTTTGGTAATAATAGACTTCAGGGTGCTTGCATGGACTGCATACAGTGTCATGGCACAACCGGGTAAGAGGGTGTTACAGGATCTCATCGTATTCCTCGTTGGTTGTTAGTATCACCGTCCGTGTTCAGAAGCAAGAAATGGCGTTGTGTCCAAACATCATCTACAGCAGACAAGTTGTCTTGCTGTGTCATTTTTGGTGATGATCTCCTGGGGCTTGGTAATGTGCACTGGGTGTTTGTGCATTGAAGTCACCTGTCCACAAGAGTTAAGAAACAGCTGTTTGTACGTGCTGCTTTACTAGTTTGTAAATTTTGAAGAGAATGCTCTTTTATATAAGAAATTGCTGTTGCACTTCATTAATGATCTTGTATTCTTTAGATCAGTAGTAGAAATATCGTGTGCGTCTCTTTAAAGTTTCCTGTAAAAATACTTACCTGAAGCTTTTTATTTTTAAAAGACCAATTTTAATATGTTGGATAAGTGCTTGTGGTTGCAAACTCAAGTTCCATAAGTTCAGCAGCTACATCCCAGTTATCCAAGTGAGTTGAGGTTGCATTATCTTAAAGTATCAGGCGTCTGCATTTCCTACTTGTAATGTGGGTAATATTGTGGATGAACAGCCATCTCAGGAGCAGCCTTGGGGGAAAAAGAGGATTTTGCAAGTTGTGCTTGCAGTTGTACTGTCCAGGCGTGGAGCTGCTGACAGGCCTGCCTGCTGTCCGCTGTGACTTGGGTGGGTGTCCTGGGTGCTGCGCAGCCGGAGAGCAGGCAGCACGTCAGAGGCTCCGCTGCCTTGTATCAATCTCTGCATTAGTGACCTTATTAAGTTAATGGAGACAAACCTTCTTTCAGTGTAGTGACTGAGAAAATCATTGAATCATACAGGCTAGAAGAAAGTAGTTGCTGACAGCAAAGTGGTTTGTTTGCCCAAGGGACTGGACAAAAAGACTGCCTAAAAGGTGGAGGGATTTGGAGGCCATCAACGCAAAAAGGAGAAAAGCTACACTAGAGGCTGGAAGAGAAGGCAAGCTGCATGAGATGTTTCCAGTTTCTATGGGGAAGGCAAGCAGGCAGTTATAGAGGGAGAAAGGTTTTTGTTGCCCGGGCAGATGTATAAAGCAGACATTAAGTCTGCCAAAAAATGAGCAGCCTTCTTGGCTACTGCTGTGTGCATGTTGTTTGCATCTGCCTAAGTGTTTTCTATGAACTGCGTGGACTCTGACATGAAATAACAGAATCCATGCTTTGAAGCTTGAATGAGATCCATCAAAGAAGACGGTTGTTTTCCTTTACGATCCTTTCAGGTTTTTTTCTTCTAAGAATTTTTGTGGTGGACAGTTCACTTGTTCATGCTTGTGTGCTTCATGAAGATGGTTAAGTCTTATTATCTTCACTGGGGTATGTGCATTTTGAAGCCACTTGATAGCTAGTTGTTTCTGTACAGATGGGTAACTAGAAATGTGAGCACTTAGCTTTAAAAGAAAGATTTGCAGCCTTAGTATGCTAAAAAAAAATGTCCATGAGAATAAGGAGAAATACTAATTGCAATCCCATCTTCGCTATGTAGCAAGTTGACTTCAGCTGACTTCTTTTACAAGGCAGAAAAATAGATTTCAAATTTAAGAATTACACTCTAATGTTAATCCAAATTTAAAATTACAACAAAATGCTCTTTTCTGAGTGCTAGTAATTTACAAATATTTCAATTTAAATGATATTTGAAACAGTCACTTTTGAATAGTGATTGTAGAATTTCACTTCCTACTTTGAGGTGTGAGATTCAGGAACAAGATTGTCCATTTGAAAACTTCAGTGAATAAGGAAATCAGAGTAATGTTTTGAAAAGTACTAATGTAACTTTGATTAACTTTTGAAAATGAATTCATATTTAGGCTGCTACAACCCACTAAATTTAGCTGCCTGCAAGGTGGATATCCCTGATGTGCAGGTTTTTATTAATTATGGGATAAAGTTCTTCAATAAAAAAATCCACAAAGAAATTCCCCTATCTATAATATATATATTTGTGTTCTTTGCTCAGATGTGGTTATAATAAAGGGGATAGCTGCAAAGTTTCACCACAGTTGTAATTCCTTTTTTCTCAGTGTTCCATTTGCAAAAACCATCAAGAACATCATTTAGATCAGTCTGCTTGAGAATATTCACCTACATTAACCTTTGTAACTGAATATCTGTAATTCAGTCACAATATAGTCTTCAGATTGTCACAGAAACGAACAAAGTAGGTAACAGAAGAATATTCAGGGTCCACAAATTAATTTCCTTTTTTTATTTTCTTAACATTCACAGTTACATCATGAATTTGATTGACTACAGAAGCGAGATACACAAATGATTATTTATTCAAAGTCTGATTGGTGAGGCATTGTTGTGGTGGTAGCTTTTGGGGGAGAACTGAGTCATATCCACAATTCAGTATTTCAGCCCTCTAACTTCAATTGCAGTTTGGGAAAACTGTAATTTAAGGGTAATTATCTTCATCTGTTGATCTTCATTTGTGCAGAATTGTGAAACTGTGCTGATTTCATACCACTTAAACGGAATGTGTGTGTACTGAACATGACAGTGTTTAATTTAGTCTCTGTCTGCTATGATGTACTGGAAAAGAAGTATGGCTCGTAACTCTGGTTTATACCTCTTGGTAAATGAGAAATAAAGTCAAGAAATGGGTCCTAAAAGAGACTTCCTTCCCTTAGAAAATTCGAAAGGCTTTTGAAGTGATTTTTTTTCTGTGGTAAACATCCATTCCTTGTTCAAGGAACACGGAAATTGCAATTTCTAGAGAATACCTATAGGCTTGTATTGATATAAGGATCAACCAGGGAAGAAAATGACATAGAGCAGGAAAATCATGAGTATAAGGACAATTGAAAAAACAGAGCAATCAAAGGATGAGACTTCTAGACTTCCTAGTCTAGAAGACAAAAACTGTGTGCAAGGTTTGCTGAGAAAAATGCAAAGTCATAAGTATACTGAAACTCAAGTGTGTTGAATAATTCATGATTGAAGGGGGTAGGACATTTTTAGGAGGAGTAATATGAGTCAGAGGTGAAATTAATGGAAAAGATATAAATGTGGAACGTGACAGCCAAAATGGCAAAGAACAGAAGTTAAATATTGATTGACCATTCAACATCACTAGCTAAAATTTGTGGGGAAGTAGGGGATAGCCAAGAAGATGCTTTAGAGAGCCCACAGGATATGTCTGCAGGATATCTAGTTCTGGGTGGAAATATTGAGTGAAAGATAAGTTTGCTTGTTTTTTAGAGAGGGGAAAAAATTGTTTCCATGATAGTGCATTTCTGTCTTGCTTCATTTTTTGCTCTACAGCAAAATATATGTGCCATCTCCTACAGTTGCCATGGAAAGTACTGTAGCTTTACACCTCTTTGTCCGCTTCAGCATGAAATCGATCAGTGAAAACACATCTCGGCATACGCAATTCACTTCAGCCTTGGCTCTTTTGCACAGGCCGGAGTCTCCTGCAAATGAGCCACCCTTTTATTTGGGGGGGGGGGATCTGAGGGAGGAGTGTTTGTTTTTGGTAACATCTGTGTCCAGCTTTGAGATGAAGTTACCAGTTTCTAATTTGAAATGTGAAATAGTTGCCTATGTCTGATAACATTAAAGATCTTCATACCACTATTTTCATTTACAGGAACCTATGTAACACTTCAGGGTGCATTTGACCAGACAGGATTTTCTGAAAAAAGTCCCATGCCACTTTGTGTGCACACAGGAAAAAAACAAGGATATTTCAAGTTTTGTGGGTAATGACTTGGAGTAACTTGGGGTAACTGCTTCTCAGGAAGTAATTTTGTGATAAGTAATGAAATAACACTCTCAAAAAAAGAAATGTGGGTTCTGTATGTTACAGGTCTTTAAAAATGAAAACCAAGATTAAATAATGATTTAATATTTCTTGTGATTTCCAGAGGTGGTTTTATATGTTTTATATAAACTGCAGTTTATTAGAGCAACCAAGAATACTTTGGCATTCGTGATATTGAAGAAAGAAGAGTCAAAGAAGACTTTATAGACTTGAGCAGAAGATTTTCTATATATCCAAAATCCAGTTTATTAATGCAAAGTCACTTCACTAATAAATAGAATGGGCAGTGTGATCTCTGCCTTTTACAAATCATACTTGTTGACTGCAGGGATAGGAGATAGGAGCGTGAAGAGGTCTCTTCTGCTTATATTAGTACAGAGAAATCTGGGATAAATCAAAAGAAAGACCCCCCTGATGCACTCTGAGCAGAAGTATCAGGAAATAAGACAGAAAAGAGAATGGAATGATATAGTCAAAAAATTGATCAGTCATTTTTTCTAAGACATGAAAACAGATGTTACCAATTTTAAATTTAAATGCAGGTTTCCTAAGCAAACAAAGAAATGAAACAACTTGAACCCCGAGTGATGTCCAAAAAGAAAGTTGGAGCACATAAATGATAAATGTTAAAAACATGGGTTTCAAACAATGTTTAGAAACTATCTAGTTGATTTTCTTGATATAAAGCAAAATCAAATATACTGATGGAATTCCTAAAATGAAGGTTTCCTTTCCCGTTTGTAGAAGTGTTCTTGAAGTAACAGGAATTGCATAAATATGATTTTGCGTGTTTTACACATAAAGAATTTATCCTAAAACCTAGTTCAGAGTTGCTTTGCTGCTGGTTTTAGTGAAGTATTCCTTGACTTGGTCTCACTTTGGCGTGCAGAATGACTGAATACTGCCATCTTTTTACCAACTTACAGAGATAGGTATCCTGATCCCCTCCAGCTTTCTTTTTATAGAAATAAATAATAAAAAAAAAAAACAAAGTACGATGTTCAGTGTTTCCATATGAGTCATGTTTTCTAACCACCTTTGTGTTGGTTTCTGGATCTTTGTCAGTTTGTGTAATACTTTTTTTTTTTTTTTTTTTAACCACTGTGAAGCTTAGCCCAGTACTTCAGGTGAGACCTAATTAGTTCTGCATAGTGTGGAATAATTGACTCTTAGTTTTGCTTATCTGACTTTTGTTCATTATGTTGTGAAATATTTACCTTTTTCCTAACAGCAACATGTTCTAATGTAGGGTATCCCGTTGAACAGAGCCACCTGGAAGCTTAAAAAAAAATAATCGAATTACTGTTTCATAAGTACAAGAGACTCAGTTGTATCAGGCCCAGTACTGGTGCCTGTAAAAATCCCGTTGGGTTACTGTCTAGTTTGGCTACAGACTGGTTTGATGTTTCTTAAACCATTTGTGCAGCTTACAGAAATTATCTCCATAATTTCCTAGTTTGCTGTATAGTTCAGTTGAACAGTCATGGTCTAACACGAATTATGCTCTATATTCCGTCCTTACAGCCTATGATTTTTGTCAAAAAATAAAAAGAAAAAAATCTCTTAGTCAAAATACAGGCTTCATGAGACTTTTTGTAGCAAAACTCTTATATGCATATCTTTGTTATTTTTTTGTTCCTTATACATTGATATACTTCAAGGAAGCATTAAGGATGCACTCTCAAAATCTCTTTTTCTTGAGGTGTTTCATAAAGTGAGCCAGGTACTACTGGAAACTTGAGCCTTAGATTATCACCAGCTTTTTGATGGTGACATCTTTATTTGTATGATTTCCCAGATCCGCATTTCAGAAATGGGTAAGCCATGCCTGTGTTAGCTGTGTTGTGATACAACACCACCGGAGGTGCTTTCAAGCTGGCATCCAGACTTTGTTCATTTTGCAATCTTTGCTGTCAAATACTTTTATGATATGATAAGGACTGTATGCTCCTTAGTGCTCAGAGTGTATCAAGCACTCATCTTCATCTTTACAGTCTCTGGACAGGAATTCAAATCATGTGCTCTGAAACCATTCTGTGATGCAAACCAAAGTCCAGTAAGTGAAGGTGATCAGCTGATTGTCTAAAAGGATCATTTCTTTCCTGTCTAAAACACTTGTGTGTAACTGCCACACACATGTGCCCCTGATAAGGGGGCTTGGAGTGCCAGCTTCCTGATTATGAGAGAAAAAAAACAAATGTCAGTCAATATAGCATATAAAAGATACATATATAAGATACACAGTGATCCACAAACAGGTGGTATCAGGCAAACAAGCAATAAAGATAAATGTTAAAGGAGCTTATTTTGGGAAGACCCCAAGGCATTTTGGACATGATTTAAGCCATTGTCTGGCTTAATTTGCTTTCTTGGCTCCTCCTGTATAAGAATAATAATAATAAAAAAATGTAACAAAATATGCATTTTACCTACCGATCTGACAGAATCACAGAAACATAGAACAGGTTGGGTTGGAAGAGTCCTTCAAGATCATCTAGTTCCAACCCCCAGGGATGCCACCCACTAGATCAGGTTGCCCAGGGCCTTTTCCAACGTGGTTTTGAACACCTCCAGGGACGGGGCATCCACAGCTTCTCTGGGCAACCTGTCTCTGGGCAGTGCCTCACCACCTTCTGAGTGAAGAATTTCCTCCTAGCTGCATTTCACAGGACAGCATCTTTCATAGTGAGGTGTTATTGATCCATTTTTCAGATTACTCATTGGTTTTATGGACAAAAGTGGCATGACATCAGCACTGCTTTATGTACGAAGTCTGTTCACATACATGAAGGCTGAGCAATCGGCCTTGTAGAGGAAATTCTTTGGGCAACGTTTTTTGTAGTCTTTTGTAAGATGGAACAATAGCTTCTTCATTGCTTGGGGAGTACTTTTATAAATCAAATGAAACTGTAAGCTTCATAACAAATCTAATATCCATAATGTAAATATAACACGAAAGTCATTGATATTGAAGAACATATGTGGCGGGGATGGAATTTACGATGTGAAGTTTATGACTTTTGTAGAGTAAAATCAGAGGTATGCTTGTCCTAATGTTCAAGAAATCTGCTTGATGATTCGGTTAAATTTAGTTTACTTTCCTTTGATGTTTCATTATTGGAAATACTGTGTCTTTTAAGTTTCTTTTGTGGAAGTTTTTCAAATGGAGCTATACTTAATGTTATGGTATGTAACCTCAGGGGAGAATAAGTAATACATTATACTGCAGAAACAAAATAGTAAGGTATTCAGCATTTCCTAAGGGATATTTGGAACTGTACCAGAGCACACTGTAGGAACACCAGTGGAGCCATCTAGTGTCTTTTAAAGATCTTAATGGATTACCCATGGTTTTGCCAAGGCAAAGTTTTGTGTGTGTATTTTTGTTCCTGAAGTACAGGTATTTGTAGTTATATTGGAGTCAGTAGCTCAGCTTGTGAACAGGAACAGAAATATATTTGTATAATAGCAAAAATGAAACTACTTTTTCCCAGTGGGAATTGTGCTACCTGGTAACAAATTTTTAGCTAAAAGAGTATCGTAGCACATGGAGAGCAATGAAACTCCATTTACTGAAACTTCCAAAGATAAGCCATGTAAGTAAAATTCAGTTATTTTGAGAATATGCAAAAATACAGGTTGTAAGACCTTGTGCAAAAATACAGGTCCTTGAGACCTTGTGCAGTTTGATTCTTAATATTTTCATGTCCTCAGGTAATGACGAGCAATATCCTGACAATAATTCCACGTCAAAAACTCTTCTATTAGTTAGTACGCAGATATGGAAGAAGAACCTGTATGAAAGATAGATGTAAATGATTCAGGACTAATTTTTCAGCTGTGTGAGTGATAAAACGTAGTTAACAATTAGTGTTCCAGAGGATGTGTCGAACTATGCTTACTTTATAATTGGACTAAAGATGCTGAAGATTGCTTTATCTTAACTCTGAGTTTATCTTTAAATATCTGAGAAAAATATTCACAAAACAGGATCAGTGATCTCAAAGACTTAAATAATCTAAGTCCCTTTACCAACTTTATGCACAATATGCATTAAATCTTTTCACCTGCCTGAAGGGCCACCATGTAGCTGGAGTCCTTTAGAGTGTCTGGGATACAAGTTAAAAGGCAGGAAATTCCCATTAGTTATCAGGGAAAAAAAATGCCATAAGGGTGGCAGTACTGGAGCAAGTTGCCCAAAGAGGTTGTGGAATCTCTGTCTTTGGCGGTGTTCAAGGCTCGAGTGGATGTGTCCTTAAGCAATCCTATCTGATTAGACTGCTTTGAGCAGGGGATTGGACTAGATGGCATCCGGAGGTCTCTTCTGACATACCGCTCTCAGATTCTGTGGTTCTCAGGTAGAACAATGATACCCTCAAAAACAGTTCCCTGTAACAGTCTGAACATCTGCGTATGAAATGAATTCTTACGTAATTCCAGTTTTGAAAAGCTTCGGTTTAAATAAATACCAAAGTAGGCCGTACTTGTTTTATGAAGCCTGCCAAGTTCATGCTGTGTGTTTTCTGGCAGTCTCAAAGGGCGTTCTGTTTCACATGGAAATTACCAGTAATCATTTTACCTTTAAGATCTTAGCCTCTAATAAAGCTAGTAGTGCAAAAGAAAATTAGTCAAATTGGAGAACAGGCGACTACATGAAATACATGGAGATGTATTTAAAAACAGAGAGAAGTACGGCCTACAAAATACCAAGCCATCAAACTGAAGCTGCAAGGTTCAGCCAATCCTCCTTAATACTAGTTGGAAAGAAATCTAGTTAAACTACCTCTGGAGTAAGGTGGTTTTGTTTTGGTGCTCCTTTTTGTTTGCTTTGGGGTATTATTTTTGTTGTTGCTGTTGGTTTTGAGTATTGCAGAATTTTCTTTTTATATCATGTTAAGTTAATGCCTTTAAACAATTTTATTGCTCTCTGTGGAGAAATAGATACTGAGATTTTCCTTCAGTAATGAACAAAAGTGGGTGACCTTGGGGTTCTAATCATCCTTTTTAGCAACAGAGGGCTCTGGGAGTTGCTTTCTTTTCTGAATTTAAAAACACTGAAAATCATTTTATCTGGAATCAGTGTCTTTTTGAGTTTGTTATCAGAAAATAGAAGCTTCCAGTCAATATCTACTTTACGCTTTGTTCAAAATCCCTGGTCATCACTTTGATTGGGAAAAATAAATAGAAAGAAGCCTTTTCACTATTAGCGTTGTATTTATGCATTTCTCTAAATATAAGGGGTGCTATATTGGAGAATGTTTGTACACATGTAAAATACGTGATGTGTATGTGTTCTGAAAATCTTAAACAAACACTTTGGGGATGAACTTTCCAACGGAGAATTACAATAACTGTTCAAATATAAACATGCTGTAAGAGACTCCTAGATCAATGAATCCAATTGCTTGGTATTACAAACCACTGCATAATTTAATCTCCTTCACTGTGCTCTATCTTAAAATGTAATTAGGAGTTCTATATGCGGTGCTCCAGCTATTCCAGAGTCTAATTTTTCATGATATGAAACTTTCTTTAAATTTCCGGTTATAGTAGTTACCTAATTTAATTTTAGTTAAATAAAATTAACTAATAGTTGATTAATGTCTATTAGCTCTTTTCTCTCCCTGGCACTTAAAATACTCAATGGAGAATATTAATGTAGATTCTTGGCCTTCTAGACTTGTTTTGCATACAAAAAAGATTTTTTTTTTTTCTTTTTTAGTTTCATCTTATAGCTCTCATTCATTCTAGTCATCCTATTAGAGCTTCTCTGTGCCAGTTCCACTTTGAGTTGCTCTCTTTTTGCTAAGGCTCCCGTAATGGCATTCAATACTCCAGATGAAGTCTTACAGCTAATACTTTTCTATTTCTAGTGAAGATACTTTGGACTTGTACGTTCTTGTTTCCCTTTTTGTGGTTATGTTCGCACGGCTGTTTACTGTTCGTTTTATGGTCAAATAAAACTTCACATTCCTTGTCCTTATGGTCATGCCCAGATGACAAGCTTAATCTCATACAAGTTTTCTCTTCTGTCACTTCACTACATGGGTTCATATGCTATTCTGTTCAACTTCCATTTCTCACTATGAACTTGGTCATCCTTTACTGGGATACTTATAAAGAATTTAATTAAGTTGATATAGTATTTCTAGGTTAATTGAAACTTGACTAAAAATACTTCTTTGGTTATTCATTTTTAAGGATCGTGCTTCATGATAGTATAAATGGATTTATGCAACAGCTTCTGGCCACCACATTTGTATAATTCCATATCAGGTTCTTTTTTGTGGTACTTTTTAAACTTAAGCTATAAATTTTGGCTGCTTAAAAAATCTTTGTTGATTGTATAATTGTTCAGTTACCTTGTTACACTTGGTGGATAGTGATACACTGCTTTCATTTACCTCAGTATTTCTTTTGTTTCACAAATGGTGCAATTTTTTTATTAAAAAAAAAGGAATCTCAACTGCATATATTTTCCCACGGAGGAGCAACAGATCAGTAATTTAAAATTGCACATATACTTTCAGAACTAAACATTATTCAGTTCAACTATTCTCGTATTTCTCCAAATACTCACAACTTTAGAGTTTGTGTTGTCATCTGAAGCTGTAACTAGACTGTACATGTAGTTCTTGTATATAAAAAGTGGTTGAAACTACGAAATTTCACCAAAAACATGAGTTATTCTTATTTCCTCTGTTCAGTTAAAAGATAATTTACAGAATTTCTGGTTCTTTATTGTGCAGGAGGGAAGTCCATTTGAATGCAGCATCTCATGACTTTTGTGAAGGGAAAATGTCAATACACAGAACAGCAATTGCCAGACAAGATTGTCACTAGCGAAATGCACTAGTTGAATTTGCCAGATTTTTTACAAGATATTTCCTACATAACATAACAGAATTAGAATTTAACACAGAATTGTTGTTAAGATTCTACATGGATGCTAGCCAAGTGTTATCTTCAGAGCAATAAAATCTTAAGTTCCTAAACAAACTAGTTACATTTTTATGATCACGTTCTGCAATTGAAATTCTTAAACTGGGGGAAAAGGTTGAGGTTCTGGGAAAACGAACTGCTGCCAAACTGTATTTTAAGACAGCATTTTAATCATATGATTGTATTTTTATTCTTAAGCACAATTGTAATTCCCCTGTCTCAAAAAGGTTAAGACCTGGTACATGCAAAGATATGGAAGAGCAAGGCTTTGTGACTTCTGTGATTCCCAGTTGAATGATGCCTCTGCTTCACTTCTGTCCTTATTTGCATTCTTCTCGTGTTATGCTCCTCATAGTTCTCCTTCTGACAACTAGGCATATATAGTGGGGAGATGTGACACACACTGTCCAGGTGCTTGGATGATGCGCAGACAGTTTAATGCTTAAGGAGGGAGTCAATTAGGAATGCAGACATGCTTTTATATGAGATAGCTTAGGTAAGACTGACGGGTGGGAAGAAAAAGTTACTTGTTTCATTTGTAATAAATTCTTGATGCCCGATGTATTCATCCTTAGTGTTCTAGGGTTTAAACTACCATGTCAAACAAAGAAATAGTTTGTCAAAGGAAATAAAAATTCTGTAAGGCTTTGTCAGGCCACCCCGATACTGTCAGCTGCCGAACAATTAAGAAAAAAAATAAAAAGCTTCTGTGGCTCAGATTGTTTTTCCATTTATTATGTCATAGTATTACCATGGAGTCTCAAGGTCTAGACTCATATTTTGTTAACAAGGCAAAGGCTATGCAAATATATTCCAAGTATCAGTAGCAGCAGGTCTGTCAAAGCAACAATTATGCACAATCTTGAGCAAGCTCTCTCCATGAATGCCAGAATTTATGATGTGGGAAAATTTTGTATAAATTTGCTTTGTTAGCCAAAGAAAATTTAACAATAGTTACTTTTATGATTTGGTTCAGCAGGGAGGATGAAGAGATGCTTTTTACATGCTCTCTGTCTATGTTTTTGTAACAGTCTCACAAAATGTAAATCGAATTGTAATAGGAGTCATTTTAAAACAATTGAATGCGTGGGTGTATGTAGGAGTAGCCTTTTTGACAGTTCATTGCATTCTGCTTTTTAAATCATCCGTGTACATCCTGTTAACTTCAAGTTCATGCTTTATATGCAGATAAATGTCAAAAAATAAAACCTTTTGTTCAACTAATGAATGAAAACTCTTGGAAGCTGGATAGCTATATTCTAATCTTATAAAATGACTACACAGAAATTATGCACTTTCTCTATAATCCTTTGTTTATGAACAGATTACTATGTATTTCTGAAATTATGAGCACATTATGAGGAGAAAGCACTGAACACTAATGATTGGATTTTCTTTGCTAGAAAAAATTACTTGATCTGATATTCTATTATGTGTAAAAATGCCTCATTCATTAATATCTGTTTTATGCAGAGAACAGTTACTGTAAGGTAAGGCAGAAATATATTTAGGCAGCACAAACTAAAATATTTCATGGAGGCAAAGCAGTTAGTAGAGAAAGTACACTTCTAAAGAATTTGTTTAACAAGTTCTTGATGTTTAAAACCATAACATTTAATATATAGTATTTTGGTCATTATCCTTAGTTGATCCCAACTGAACAGTAAGTAATTGATCAGTAAACCTCGCTGAATGATAAAACTGTTTCTGTCCCTTGTCCCTAGTCTCAAATCTTGAATATAGGTTCAGATTCCACTGAGACAGGGCATTAGCACTGGGAATGCTAGCTGATATGATCTGCTCATTCCATGCATTTTGAAAAAAAATATATCTACAGTTATTCTTGCTACAGTTTTTAATATTCTTATATTAAGGAGCTAAAAAATGTTTCTACACAGCTCTAATGTTTCTAAGGTCGATTTGTACCTATCACCCATACAGGATATTCTGGAATATATGTAGAAATTCTTTCCATGTTCTACAGGATTTTGGCAACTGAATTAAATGTAACTTTTCTTCATTCTAAGGCCAGTAGCAAAATTTATTTTGGTTCAGTGAAGCAGTATTGTGTCTTTAATGAAAGCATGAATTTTTGTGTGGGTTTGGGGTCTGGACAGGAGTTGTATAAAAATATCTTTCTAGGGTTCTAGTATGGAAAGAATGGGGAAATAATGTATAAGATTTATTAATTCAAATGTTACTTTACTACCTTTTTTTTAAGTGAAAAATGCTCTTAGAAATAGAAATGAATGAGATGAACATTCACCCTTTAAAAGAGATTGTGTAAACTGCTAGTAGAAGTGCTGCAAGACCATCAAATCTTCTTGCAGTAATTATTTAAGTAATTATAGTTACCAGGAGATCTGAAATACGAGTCAGCTTGACTGTTTTATGCAATAAATACCTGTTGGATCTGATGGGCTGATGTGGTTTTGTTGGCTATTGAAATTATTATGGTAAGTCTTTTATTTCAGAATTATGCTTTATACTGTCCACTTGTGCTGGAATGAAAGTAGAACCATGGTGGTTGAGCATTTTTGAAAGTTCATCTGGCGTTTTGGCCACCTGATTCAGTGTTCTGCCGAGCCAGTGGTTTCTAACTTCAAGTCTGTCTTTTTCTTTATTTGTGCTGCACTGTCTTCTGTGGAGGTTATGTGAGGCAAACAGGAGAGGGAATGGATACTAGTACAAAATGCACCAGAAGTGTAAAGGAAGCTGTTTAGCTTTAAAGTCAGTCTTAATAAAGCTGAGGGTCACAATGAGTGTTTGGTAGATGCGAGATGTTGATAGAGGTATTCAACTGGTTTCACATTATGTCCACTGAACCTTGTAAACTAGGCTGTCTGATTGATGTGAATGGTAACCTGAAGTATCTCTCAAAATAAAATCCCCAGGTAGTGCAATGTAAAGTCAGAGAAAGATTTATGATTCATGGCTGGTAGTTTATTCTTTGAACTGTCAGGTCCCATGAATGAAAGGCAAATTGTTCTAATGGTTTGGTTTCCTTGGCACATCTGAAAGATAACAGCGTATTACATATTTTACGTATATTACATAATAAAGGTGGCACGCATAACAAAAAGTTACGTATCTTATAAGATTTTACCTCTGACTAGCTGCAAATTGCATAAAATAGTATAATTTTCTCCTATTACTCAGCAAAACTTTGTGTTACTTAAGAAACATACAAATATTTTTCTCAAATTTTGGTGAGGGGTATAATTTTGAAATTTGCTTCAATAATCACCAGTCTTATTCTGTTAGTTTTCCATTTGCCCTGAAAGAAATTACCTCCTTAATCTTTAATTTAGCCAGAGATTAACATAGTTCATTAGTACCTTACTTTTTTTCATATTTTATTTTGACAGGTTTGAGTATAATCATCTTTCATTTAAAAAAATAAAAAGTTTACTATGGTGAGATTTGTGGTGTATTGTATGGAAATCATCTCGGATATGCTTTTGTTTAAATATGTTTCTATTTTCCTTTAATTAAAGCAGTATTTATAGTTCCTTCAATATCGGGCGGTATTTTAGACTAAAAATGTGTTGCTGGACACAGCAGTGGAATGGATACTTTAGATAAAAGTAAAAACGAACCTTAAAATGACGAGCAATCTGTTTTCAGGCATCCCAAAATTTCTTACGGGTATGTCTGAGAGGACAATAGACACAATTTTTGGTGTCTGGATTAAATGAGACATGAGGAGCCAAGACAGCATCATTTTATGGAATCTGTTGTTAAGGTATGAAGGAGAGAAGGTTTTTTGGAAGCTATAGGGAAAGCAATTAAAGCAGTAAATAACTAGTTTCGTAATGGATTGAATAGGAGGCTGTATGAGAAGTGGAAGAAGGGCAACTGCCACAGAGAAAGAGAAAAGCAAGTGTAATCATCTTTGGTATACTAGTTTTGACAGTGTAAGATACTGAGTGTTCTGCAGGTTAACATAAAAGGGGTTTTTGTTTGCTTTTGTTTGTGTGATGTCTTCAATGTATATGGAAAAAAGCATTTAAGTTCTACAATGTACGTATATCTTTTAATTTGTCCCAAATCTTAAGTTGGAGCAAGTGGTACATAAATGTTCACCAACTGCAGAAAACTTTAAAATGACATTTCTGTGATTATCTCCCTGAAAGTTGAAAAGATGAACTTCCTTGGTTCTATGAAAGCTGTTTTTCACACATGCTTCTTCCTATTTTCAGGTCTTTGTTAGATCAGTGGTGGTGATTTGGTTTTGTAATTTTGTAATACAAAACCCAAGCTAGACTGAACTGTTAGTTCTCAAAAAGATATACAATAAAGCTGGAAATGTAATGACGAGGTTCCTTTATAAGTTGCTATATGTAATTTTTTATTACTATTTTTTTGTTTGCAAACATCAACACTGCCAATTTCCATTTGCCAAAGGTAATAAAAAGTTTTTTTAGAGAATATGGAGATGCATATGCAGAGAGGGGGGTTGCACTGAAGCAGAGTAACACTCATAGCAATTCCTAGGTGGGATGGTGAAAGTTCCAGGGATTTACAAATGGTGTGCTTCGTCCTTCGCTTCTAGGTGTCTGATCCAGAGCAGCAATGAGTAGAAGTCACAGTTGTGTGACAGCTGTTGAGTGACCTAGGTGAAGTGAGTCAGTGCGATCAAACCAGCTCTGTACTAATGTCCTCATTACAGCTGGTGCTAATTGGCACCCCTGCTGGCAGTCTCAGTGCAGTTGGTAAATCAAAGTACAGGATTGGTCTCCTCAATTCATGTGCATTGGCAAGAGGTAGCCGAAAAGCTTATCTATCTATCTATCTATCTATTTATTTATTTATTTTCAGTTCTCTCAAAGAATCCATTTACTCTGGTTGAGTAGAAGGTAGCTTTAGCTGCTGGCAAGAGTTCAGCACTTCCTGACATTGTGTGTATTCATACGTAGAATTTGTAAGGGTAGCAATGGTGAAAGATCAAGAGCAAGTATTGTTATATGCACATAAAAAACTGCTGAAGCACCATGAAAGCATAATCATGGTTTTCTGTGAAATTACTTTGTGATTGATGTCACAGCAACCTCTGTGACAACTCAGAGAAACTAGATAAGAGAAAAGATTTTCTCTGTTTATTTTGTAAAAGTTTTATTCATGCTTTACTTTTTCTTCTGCGTACATCCCTCTCAGTTGAGTGAAATAAGAAATATTTTTATAAAGCATTGTAAAATGCCAGAGATTAACTGAAAGCAGAAGAGCCTGAAATTACGTTAGTCTTTGAACTCTTCTCTCTTTCTGATTTGGCTCTTTCATAGAACTGATAACTGTGAATCCAGTACCGTCGGTCAGCATTGCATTGCTATGTGTCACAGTATAAATAATAATAAAATACTGTGTTACGACCTGAACAGAGGGTCTTGAACCTGAGGTTGTGTCTTATTTTTAAACTATTGCACACAGTACAAGAAATCTGAAAGCTCTTGTGGCTGTTATTACAAAAAATCCACTAGGGCCCCCAAGAACTTACGTAGCAGATGAAATAACTTATTATTTTTAAAATTGACTTAGGTTGTCCACGTGTTCCCAGTGTTCCTTTATGTTCTTGGAGAATGAGCGTGCTGAATATTTTGAGAAGATTGCATGATGGCAACAGTTGGAAATTTACCAAAATTTACAATGATGTTAAAAAAAAAAAAAAAGAGTATTGTCTGCTTTTTACATCCTCAGACCACAATCTAATTGTTTTTGCTTTCTAAATATATTCAATTCACTCGGTGTTAAACCTTTCACATCTCATTTCTCCCTTTGTAGGTTGGGGCTACCAGCTCTTCATAGTGGTTTTATGTTTCTGAAATACTTGGAATATGTAAAATGGCGTTCAATTACCAAGTTTAAATATTTTTCTCTTAAGCAAGAGACAATTGGTTTTAGTTAGACTATAACCTTCTAAGATCACCTTCAATACTTGAAATGTTCTCTTTGTGATCCTTGTTGTCTTGATGGCTTTTTTAGTATCCCCAAGACTACCTGCAATCTCCCCCACTCCATTCAGTCTTGGTCTGTAATGTTTGGATATGCATACTTTTCTCAGGCTTCTTAACCATGAAATTGGCTATTTTATCTGATATTTGGGGATGTTCCTCACTTTACCTTTCCTGCTATTTCCAGTAAGCACTGTTTTTGCAATATATTAGGACAAAGGGGATAATGGACAGATTTGCACTCTAGGTAAGGGTGGTCATGGAACATAAATCCACTAATGCACAAACTAAGCGTTGGACCACTGGAAAAAAAAGTGTAAAGAATTTTCACATTCCTTGGGAGAGCCAAAGGCCTGTGACTGTTGGAAACATTTTTTAGAGTAGGTATGCAGTTTTTATTATTTGAATATTTATTTGAGGCTATTTTGGAAATAAAACTTAGAGGCTATGTAAACAGAAATCTGAAGGTAGAAGGAATTGACGAAATCAAAAGTTTTTGGAGAAAATCGTGCGTAGCAGGCGGTTATGATTTGAACAGAGGCATGGTAGACAAGGGAAGAGCTTTATTATGTTCTAATAAATGCTTCTCAATGCTTCATGAAATACTGTTCTTTAATAAATGTCATGCTCATCATCTAATAGATTAGTCCTTACCATCACTATCATCATTGTTACCATCCTATGGAAAAAAAAGAGTTGGTACCTGTATTTGTTTTCATAAGGTAATAAATGATTGCTCATACCTGAGTACTTGGTGTGATTAATTAAAATATTTTGAGATACGCAAGGTGTTTAAAGTTAAGGATTCACAAAGTAAAAAGAATTCAGAGAAGTGACCCGTTGTTTCAATATAGTCATATTATAATCTCATGAAAGGCATCTGCTTTTAGTAAAGATTTAAATTGACCGAGGGACCTGTATCAACTATTGATACAAAATGAAGTGTATAACAAACAGGAGGGTATGTATCATGCAGCTGAAGGCTGACATCAAAATGTCAATCTATTTTTTTTCTATCTTTATTTGTGAATGCCAAAGCATTTTCCAGATGAAGCATCTATCTCCCCAAATTGTAAATTTCAACTTAAATCAAATATGCCCGTTTAATTACCTTTTCCTAATCACAAAGGAGTGGCAGTCCACATATGCATGATTTCTTTAAAGAAATATAACCAAATTTCTAGCAAGACATAAATATAGTTCAAAATAATTTTTCAGAAGGATTAGTAGCACAATACAGCATTGTTTCATAGCCGCCAATATGGACTACTGCCAGAGGAACTAGACAATAACAATTTAGTTTTGTTTTTTTTTTTCCAGATCTCGTTCATTTTCATCTCCCACATACAGAACTGTAAAGTTGATTCCTTCATTCAAGTTATAAACTTAGAAACACTGCCCCGTTGGACAAAGTGCAGGTTTTCAAGAAAATTCCTTGTATTGTATTGAAGGGAAAGGTAGTCTCAAAGCTGTAACTATTTAGCTAAAATGAAACTATGTTAAGTAGATGATAGTGCTTTTTAGGAACTGTCAGTTCTTATTAAGCTGAATAGTTGCATTTAATTATGTACTGGGCAGTAGTCAGTTCAGATGTTTTATGTGTGATCATGATATCCCTCATGAAATTCATTCACTCAAGGTATTTCCCAGTTTTTGTACTATGTTGATTCCTTCTGCTCTAACGAGGATACCACTATATACCTAAACGTTCTTCCATATGGCTGTGTGTTCATAGCTTCTTCCTTTTAGTTTAATGTTTTCTCTTTTTTCCTTCATGGCATGTTCTTACTTACTCCCATTGGATGTGTGCAAAAGTACTTCTGATTCTCTGTTCATGCAGTCTCTTTTAAGGTAATCTCTGGAGTCTGCTAGGTTGTCATAATGCCAGTTGTGTTGATCTTCAGCTGACCTGGAAGAAGGATTAGACTGAAGCTGATTTTTTGAAAAAGTGTGTTGGTTGTTTTTGTTTGTTTGTTTTCTGAAATAACTGTGATGTTGGCATCTCAAAGGAGATGCAGGCAGCTGTTCTTTTGTAGCAAAGAATTGCGCTCTCCATCCGTTCCGTTGCCCATGTAACTCTGACAATGATGTGAGTTAACTTAGCTGGCCTTGGAATAATTGGAACAGTAGTCCATGGGGCTGAGGAGCCCCAGGTCCTCAAACTACTACCAAAACTCTGATGTGGAGTCAGTGGCTATTTTTAGGGGCAGAAATGTATTTGGTCAGTGGGTTGGTTGGTTTGTTTTTTTTGCTCCCTCTTTTTTTTCCGGGTACTGATTAGAAGTGCAGCAGCACACTGGTTAACATTCTTAAATCTTTGTGAAATTGTTTTTTTTTAACAATGTATGAGTAAATAAGTGATTTAATTGTAGATCACTTTATAAATAGACCAGAATCAGAAGCGTAGACACACTTTCAAGAAAGAGATGGGCACTCCAGAGATATTTTTTCTTTTCACTTTCTCTCTCCAATACAGAAATATTAAGTAAGAAACACCTTAAAGATGAAGAAAGAAGAATGCAAACCACAAAAAACATATATAAAACTCTGCTCTAACCAGTGTTCAAATGCCTACACTTAAATATTTTATTTGCTTATGATCCAGTGCACCTGATTTTGCTTAACGATTTTTTAATTAGCATGTTCCCTAAAAACAAGTGTTTGTCCCACAGCAAGAACCAAGGATTTTTTCCTAGCAAATAAGTATTAGCCACAAGGCTGGGCAGTCATATTCCATCTTGTCAGTGTTTCCTGTAGGCGCAAGAAACGAACCTTCTTTTCTGCACTTAACTGAGGCAGAGCAGGGGATACCGTGGTGGTCATGGTGTTCCCATCAAATGTTGAAGTCGTCTCTTTGGTTTCCCCCATGTTGAGAAATGAAATTGAAGTCATCTTGCTGATTTTTTTTTTTTTTTTTTTTTCTGGTGAGCATTTGGAGTACTTCGAGATTAAGCAGGAAGGAAGACAAACTTAAATAGCTACTGATGAGTGGGTTGGATCAGTTCTGCATGCTGGCATGTGAAATGTACCTAAACTATTACTTTGGGAATAGTCCTATTGCTTAAGAGACAAGTGAGCATTACTATCTAATTCCTGTTATACAAGAGGAGAGCACTGCACTGTTAAAATTGAGGCTTTTTATTTGTGATTTTCTTACAGGAAACAAATTCGAGCTCTTCTAGGACAGTTTAGCCAGTCAGAGGCCTTGTTAATCTCATCTGGAGTTGAGCCAGGGACTCTAGATGGAGTTCTCTTGGATGCTGGCTGTTCTTCTATGCAATTTGATACACCTGAAAGAGGTTTTTCCCTGCAGAAGGACGGACCTCTGGACATGAGGATGGATGGTGACAGGTACGTGTGCATGTCATTTCCTTTTAAGCTAGAGAATGGCCATCATAAAACCTCGTCTAATTTTGCACAAATGTACTGTACATCTTATGCCACAAAGCTTTTTTCAGTCTTAATACTTAAAATCCTGATTATGTTCTTTTCCCTCTCTAGATAAGAGGAACGTTACAGTGACGATTAAACTAATTAAACCAATAATGTTTTCTTAACTCTATCGCTAAAATTTTACTTTTTGGTGTGTATGGTGTACAGTTACAGGGACAGCTTTTGCTGTAAGACACACTGTGAAGAGCAAAAAAAGCTGCCAAATATGTTGACAGGACACCGAGTTACCTAGAGCCTTGAGGTATATTTCCTAGTTCTCTTTCTGTATTGAATTTCACAAGGAAGATCGGAGGCTTAGAAAAAAAAATCAAATATTAATTAGAATGTCTTTTTCCCTTAATTGGGAAGTGAGTGCAAAAGGAAGATTATTAAATATGGTTTTTCTCTCTACGATAACTGGCTGGGTTGCCTCAAGACCTGTATGGTGTGCATGGTTCCTATGAAGCCTTCCATGCTTTTTTTAATTTGAGGCCAGTTGTCTTCCTTCTATTTCTGCAGTTTCTCTGACTATCTGCAGGCTCACAATTCGCAATTTACTGCAATCACTTTCCTTTTTTGCTACATGTTCTGTTTGTGGAATATCCACTTGACCAATTTGGTTTCTGCAATGGCCATCTGACCCAGTTACTTTTCTGTAAAAGGAATATAAAGTAACTTAAAAAAATCAAAACAAAACAAAACAAAAAATCCCATTCATGACACCTGCCAATTAAAATCCATTAGGTATTGCAAGCTTGCCTTAGCAGTCTTGCAGGTTTCCTTTCACATTGTGTAGGAGGCATAGGAAGCACATCAGGCTTACTTAATTGTCAAGTTATAAATTGCTAAATAAACAATCTCTATTTAAAGGATCAGAATTGGTGTTGAGTTCATTGAAGAGCACGAAATTCAATGGTATAATGCCATTTTCTACTTATGCAGCAGTTTTCATCTTCTAACAGCCTAATATATGCCTGATATAGCATTGTGGTTTTCCTGCGAAAAGACAAAGATCTGTGTTTTATGGATGATGGCAGTAATTGCATAATGCATTACTAAGAAAACGAACATTTCTTTGTCCTGTGTTTTGATGAACCTGTAGTCTTAAGAAATGTCATTTGGTCTTTCATTGTTCACATAGAGCCTGTGTGAAGACTATGGAAGCCTCTGTTTCTAAGCAATTGTCTTAACACATTAACATTTAAGTCTTAACACAGCAAATTTCATGATGCTGCCTTTTTCCGGTTTTGTAGAAAAAGCTCACGTGATCCTACAGGGACTGTGCCCTCTGATTTCAAAAGTCTGAACTTGCGGCTCGTATTTGCATCGTGAGAATACATATGTATAACAGTATATAAGAACAAAGGCTACTTGTGGCATAGCAAAAGCCTTCCACTACAGTTGTTGCTATGGTACTCCTTGCCTCTGATTTCTAAGTTTTGTTATCTTTTATAAGATACTGCAGGAGAGTAATGAATGCCTGAAAAAATATTCTGCATGTTAGTGTCTTTCAGGAAGAGAATTTATTAAGTAGGTTATATGTTTTCTCCACGTTAGTAAACACTTCTGTGATCTTCATAAAATACTTTGAACTGTTTCAATAGCATAGTGACACAATTTAAAAATAAATAAATATGTACGACTTACACCATTTCAATTCTAACAGTTCCTTTCATTTGCAATATTATCTCATTTGAATTCTCTCAAAACAATGTTTGGATATAAATTCTTACACCTTTTAGTGAAAAGTAAAGTTATTACAACTATTATAACTATTTTCATAAGCAGTTGTTTTCATAGCAGGAGATGTGAAAGAAAATATCTCTGAGATCAGTTCCGAATAAAAAACAATATATAATGCAGGGTGACTAAAATGAACCCATAAGGGGCAAGTTTATATTCTAAAGATGTCTAAAGAGGAACAGTCACACAGCATTTCCATTTCAGCATGATACTGAAATGTATTTATTCCTGTTAACTCATTAGGCATAGTTTATGATCGCACTTAGAAGTTTCAGCTGTTTTAATTGATGTTAAGGAACAAACTATTTAAAGTAGCCAGAAGTAGGATTTAAAAGGTACAAACGAGATCTGTTTTCATAGGGTTGCTGTCTCTTACTTGAAAACCTCAAAGGCACTTGTATGCAGTGTGTGTGTTTGACTTTATGTCTCAATGCTATGAAGCTTCACCTCTTGTCAATGAAAACTGACGTCAGTGAACTAATTGGCTCTTCTTGTGCGTAGGTACCCTGACATGCCCACTGCTGCTGATGTTGTGAATGCTTTAGATCAACAGGCACTTGCGTCCATCCTGAGAACATACGGGGAGGAGAGGCACGCCAAGAAAATCGCTTCAGCCATCGTTCAGGCACGCAGCATATATCCCATCACCAGAACTCAGCAGCTTGCAAGCATTGTTGCAGGTACCCTCATTAATTCTTCGCAGTGGCTGAGAGAGAAAAAATATTAATCCCCAAAGTCCCAGAGGGATCTATTTGTACTTGAAATCATGCAGGATCTAATCCTGCCTATTCAGCTCTGATGTCAGCTCTCCTTTTTTTCCCCCGTAAGATCCCACTTCTTATACTGTATTTCACCGATTAGTTTAATAATAGATTTTACATGAAATGATTTATCATTTTGTCAACGAAATTGAAACACAGAGTGACAGCAGCCTAGGGAATTATTTGTCCCAGCTATTGATAAGCATTCAAATAGATACGTCATATGCATCTCTTTGTTTTAAATTTCTACATTTTAATACTTTGAGGGGAAGTACTATGGCAGTTTTGAGTTATGAATGAAATTAGATTCATTCTGTCTGCTTAAAGAATGAGGAAGCAAAAAGTAAAGCAATACGTGGCTTGCTTCACCTTGTGAATGCCAACTAGATCAGCCTGAAGCGCCTATTGAAACACTTCATCTTACTTGCTCTTCACTGTAAACAACTTGAACAAAATGTAGTTAGACAGGAGCTGTGCTCACGTCGAGAACCTTCACATTTGTGTTCTCGAGTGAAAATTTTCAAGCAAAAATATAAGATACTTATACCGTGCCTTAACGATAGAATATATAAGGCTGTTTTTATTTATTTATTTAACCAAGAAATGAAAATGACTGGGTCTTGTCACAAAATACTCTAAATTGTTGACTCCTTTAAATGTAGACTTAAATTTAACATTTAGTAAAGATTAGTGTTACAAGTTTTATCTGTATCCTGAAGGCTTTAAAAATATATTGTTTTCATAAAACTGTGTATTCTTCCTGAGAGGAGGAAATGGAGAGGGAGGTGCCGATCTCTTCTCCCTGGTGATTGATGACAGGAAGCAAAAGACCAACGCAAAGCTGCTCCAGGGGAGCTTCAGACTGAACATCAGGAAAAATGTCTTTACCCTGAGGGTGGTCAAACACTGGAAAAGGCTTCCTAGTCAAGTGGTTGATGTGCCATGCCTGTCAGTGTTCAAGAGGCATTTGGAAAATGCCCTTAACAATATGCCTTAATGTTTAGTTAGCGCTGAATTGGTCAAGCAGTTGGACTAGATGATCTCTGTAGGGCACTTCCAACTAAACTATTCTATTCAATTCTACTTAAACTGTAACTTTAATAAAAAATATAATTACTGATAACTAATAGAATAGTGATTAGTAATTGTGATAATTAGTAATTAATATGTATTATTGCCTACCTTAGTAAGTTTAAGAAGTTTAATATGAAGTTTTAATGGCTTTAGGATCACAAACAAATTAAAAGGCTTTGAGTTGTATAAATCAGGATACTTGAGCAAAATGTCCTCTTTAAACCAGGCCCAAAGTCTAGCTGATACAATTAAAAGACCTGAAGACCACAAAATGGCAGAGGTCTCTATTCTTGGCAAAGTCTGGAGGGGGATCAGTAGCTGTCTTGGACTTCCAGAGCGCAGACTTTGAGCTGTTCAGGGCCCTGGTTAACAGAGTCCCTTGGGAGACAGTTCTGAAGGGCAGAGGAGCCCAGGAAGGCCAGGCACTCCTCAAGAAGGAAATCTTAAAGGCTCAGCAGCGGTCTGTCCCCACGTGCCCAAAGATGAGCAGGCACGGAAGAACAGAGGCCTGGCTGAGCAGAGACTATGGCTAGAGCTGAGGAAAAAAAAGAGGGTTTATGATCTTTGGGAAAGGGGGCAGGTCACTCAGAAGGATTATAAGGATGTTGTAAGGATGTGTAGGGACAAAATTAGAAAGGCCAAAGCTGCCCACGGAAGTGGTTGAGTCACCATCCCTGGAGGTCTTTAAAAGACGTTTAGATGTAGAACTTAGGGATATGGTTTAGTGGAGGACTTGTTAGTGTTAGGTCAGAGGTTGGACTCGGTGATCTTGGAGGTCTCTTCCAACCTAGATGATTCTGTGATTCTTGCTATTATAAGCCCCTGTTGTAAATGTGTAGTAGGGATAATGAATGTGGGGAATAAATAATATTAAAGAATATATGAGTCTTTAATAAAACTTGAGAATTTGCGTTTCGAAAATGATCATTATCATCCACTTTATGAAGTAATAATCCAGTTTTTTCAGATGTATCACATGCTCTTTGAAAAAACTATTGATTAAAAATATACCATTATTGAGATTAGAGCAGCCATATTGCTATGCTAAAGATGTAATGTGTTGTATGCTGTAAACAAGCAGCATGGCAACCTCAAAAATAATTCTGCCAACTAGCTTGAATTCAAGAAATAAAATTATTAGTGTATAAAAGAGATTGATCAAAGATCCCTTCACGTTTAATGGGTTGCATGTGAGTCATCCTCTAACGGTCACTTTCTGTGAAAACAACAGGGGATTCTTGTTCTCACTTTAAACTCTGATGTATTTGAAGAGCAGCTTGATATGTGAATCAGGAATGCATCAGATAAGATGAATGCCAAAGAAAATGAATCCAACATATATCTGCTAAGACAGTAAATATGTATTTTGTGTGCTTCTTTCAAAGTATCCAAGTAGTTAAAACAATTTTTAGGACTATTATACTTATTCCCGTTTAGGTAGAACTTCTTAAAATTTTAATCTGATCTCTCTGTAAAGGAGCTCAAGGGTGGATCCTTGCTAGTTTTTGAACAGATAATATGTTAAGAATATTTCTGGTAACTGTAATAGATTTTGTTCAATTTATCATCAGTATATATTCTACTACAAATTTACATCCATGAAGTTATTGAGATAAGTCATAGCTACAGGACCAGAGATCACAGCTACAGAATCCTCTTGGTGGGACAGCACAGAAAAACCCTGACTAATTCAAGATTTAAGCAGAGTAAACTCTATGACCTATTAGTTGAATGTCAAGTCCTTAAAAATATATATATACATGTATATATATTCATTAGAAAAATAAAATATTGCATTTTAGACTTTACAGACTCTATTTGACCATAATTTTTTTCTCCAGAACAGGATCTTTTTTTGTTTGCCTATGGCTAAATAGCTAGAAAACATGTAAACAGTCTAGCCAATGAGGCTGGGTATCTGTATCTTTTCATTTGCTGATGTGAGTATCTGAAAATTCACATATTACCTGTATTTCTCTAAAATCTTATGGTTTACTATGGCTTAAGATTTTCCAGAACTCTAAACTTTTGTGCTAAGTTCCAGCTGATAACCAGGATCCCAATTAATCCAAGTTAGATTTGGACTAGCCTGAAATGGAAAAGGCAAATGCTATCCAGGAAACAAACAAACAAAGGGAGTTAGAAGGTGTATTGATGCTGCTAATTGATTGGGAGTTAAGAATGAAGTATAACAAAACTAAGCAAACCAAAAGGCTCTATAACAGTCACAAATCATTCAGACATTTCTGAAGTTTGTACTGGAGAGAGTTAAAGGTTTAAGGTACAGCTTGAAAAAATTATAAATAGATTAGTATGTCAAGATTGCCTACAACAACTTAGGGCTAACTCAGGTATCCAAGTGATTACTTAGTTAAACAGAACAGTCTTTTGTTCCAATTCAACGAAATAATTCCTTCTAACTCTTGGCATGATGCCTGAAAGTCATCTCTCAATTTACTGTGCCATCGAATAAAGTCCTACAAAATAAAATTAAAAAAAAAAAAAAAAAGTTTGGCTTATTTTTTCTAAATGTTTTCCAAAATGCTTTTGAGCCATTTAAATAAGGAGATGTCTGAGTAAGCTGTGGATCCTGCAATTTACACAGGGGAAAGGAGGATTTTTTTAAAAATAATTCACTGAAGCGAATATCGTCTCTTCCTGTAGCTCAATCAAACTCTACTCACTGTTTACAATTTTCACACAGCTATCTGTAAAGATGAACACTGTGTAAATACTAAAGAACAGTGGTTCTCTACTGAAGATCTGTGAATAGATGTGTAGAAGTCAATTAAGAAGTACTTCCTGATGGCTATTGCTGAAGCTCGTTGAGTTCTCTTGTGAAATGATAGTATTAGCTGGATGTGCAGGAAAACCGGTTAGAAATAGTGAAATTCTTTAGACTGTAATTTTTTTTTCTTTTTTTTTTTTCTCTGTACTACTGCTCAATTTTTCTTTCTAGTGGGTAATATACCTTGTTATCTATTCATTTGTTTTCAAAGTTTAATTTTTCTCAATGGCATTGAAATATGTTATCTATTAGCAGGTCATTTTGAGATTATGCAGTCATTTGGACTTAACTTGAAAGGAATTGATGGTGAGATACTAAAGAATTGTGAAAAGTTTAAAAAACTTTAATGGCTAAAGTCAGTCTTGTTCAGATTGTTCCACACTGGTATACTTTAATTATCAGATTGGAATTTGTAATATTGCCTGAAATTCAGATGTGTGTGAATTAACACTGTACTGAGGGAGCCTAGACAAAAGGACATTAGTTGCGTCACAGAAACTTATTAAATGCAATGCAAATTCAACAGACGGATTCCTGCAAACAGGTGCACGATCTGAATTAATTTTTAAACTCTCCCACTCTTGTACACTCTGGAGACTTTAATAGTTCATATTGACAGGCACAGCACGTTGCTAATTTCATTCACAAGCTTAAGAATTTCAATACATTTTAACTTGTGAATCTATTAGATTTTTAAAAGTGTAAGTAGCATAAGGGCATCCCAAAACTAAAAATGGTAATTTCTCTCTCTGGGATTTCAAACCAGTCATCTAGCCGGAAGCATGGTGTTTTTATGAATGAAATTCATTCTACAAGCTTCCCATACAGATTTTTATATATATGTTTTTGTACATGGTACAGCCTGTTACCAGGAAGGATTTTCTTTTACTGTTGCAACAATTGGAGGGGGCTGGGTGGTAGATTTTGTGCCTCATCAGTAAGCACAAGTAGGTTTCTATTTAACTATACCAGAGGGCTAAGAGCGGGGTAGAATTATTTTTCACCCCTGTCACATAGGTTATATCTACTGACTTTAGTAAAGAGATGAAGGCCTGTATGACAGAAATCCCTACCACAAATGACATTTATTAGTTAATAGCAGTCTCCAAAGACAGACCTATAGGCCATTGAACTTGAAGACATTTTGGTTTTAGATAATCTTTTTGGTTGCATAAAACTGCCGTGTCTGTATTTCTATACCAGTTTCCTGGTGTATCCTTTACCAGTGGGAAGGTATCCTTTACCAGTATTCGGTACCATTATATATGTCCTCCTGTGCTGTTTTCTCATGTTCACCTGAGGCGTGTAAGGTTTTATTATACTTGCAGAATATATTAGGGTTTTTATTTAATTCTCCTCAGAGTTTCTTGTAAATGCGTATTACAAGGACTCACTTTTGCAATTTACTTTACAGATATTTCAAAGCACAGTTAATTGCCATAGAAGAGTATTGGAGAAAGACTTGATACTCAACATCCATGGCAGGACACCTGAAAGAACTTTCTTAAGACTTGCCACTGTCCTAGTCGTGCTGGTAGCCCAAGCATCTAATTTCTTTAGTTTATTTACTCAGTATTTCAATTGCAAAATATCAGTGTGATCAGAACTACTAAAAATCTGACCAGTATTAGCATTTAGTTTTTACGAAACCATTTTGGAAATAGAACAGATATTTATATCAGCTCCATTCAGATATGAATAGAGTTCATCCAAAAGATATTCCGATGACATACAACATAAAACTCGGTATTTTACTAAAGTTCCAGTGAGATTGGCTGTGGAAGTTCAAATAATGGTTCTCATTCTAGGCTTCCAATCAATAAATAAGCACATATAATATATAATAAATAAGCACATATAATAAATAAGCACAGTCAGTTCTGTACCCAGATTTCATGCTGTACTCTAGTGGGTTAGCTTCATTTGTGTCTGTGATACTTCTGGAAGATGGAATACTCTTAGAATATCAGAAACAGCTTACCCGCAGAAAACCAGCGGTATTTTTTAGAAAGTACTTAGGCTGCTTAAATGCTTAGGCTGCTAAAATATGAATTTTTAATAAGTTAAAAACTCTGTGGATCTGCTTTGAGAGGTGAACACCAGCTCCCGATAGTAACAGCCCAAAACTGAAAGTGTAAAACCGATGTTCTTGACATCACAACTGTAAATTTTTCAGCAGGTGGCAAGAGAAAGGAGGTTCTGCATAAAGCTGGTAGAACAATACCAGTTGAAGTGGAGGGGGGAAAAAAAACAAAACAACAACCACACTGCTTTCTAACCCACTAGCTTGTTAGTAGGAAATATTTTGTATGGAAACAGTGCTTTTTCATTCCAGTTACAGCTATTTTCAGCAGAGTGAACATGGTGGCAATAGGCTTGGTTTTGGAAGAGGGGAAGGAGAGAGAGGTACGTTTGCATTTGTTGAAAATGTATGCTTGGAAGAAGAAAGAGACTTGTGTGGTATTGTTTTCCCAACCTGTCATTTCTTAGTCAAGATTCCATGGCTTTTGTAGTTGAATCCCGATGATACCTAAGTATCTGATGTGTCCACTTGAAATTCTCCTGAAGAAAAAATCGATCCTAAATGAAACCTAAGACAGGGCTTAAGGATAATATGAAGCTATGTAGATTTAGTCACTTAGTGAATGCTATGGAAATATGCATGTCCTGTGGTATTCTTTTGATACTTTACATACTAATTTTAAACACTGCTGTTTTGTTTAATAACTACTCGAGTTCTGAGCAAATTACTTGTATTTGTAGGTGTTAAGTGTGTAAAGAAAATTGCTTATTTTGCTCAGCACACAGCATGCCATTATGTTATGCACGAAGAGACAATTTTCCTCACACATAAATGCCAGTCAGTGGCTGTTCGAAGCATTTCATTTTCAAATCAGAGCCTGTTTTTAGATATACAAAAAATATGGAAATGGATATTGTGCCAGGTAGCACAAGCTTGGTGTGCCAGCATCACTAAGTATTCCTTTATGATTTATATAAGGTACAAAACATGGTGGTCTCAAAGACAGAAATGAGAGTAGGTAGCTAATGTAACTTTTCCTAGAGTCCGCACCTGATAGAGGAGCCAAGTTCCCAGAGATTAAATCTATTTTATTGTGAAGCAGAGTTTAAGCCGCACATCCCTGTGCAGTAATGTGCACTGGGAGAAGTGCATCCTGCTGCCACTTCTGTCTTGAAGGATTCAGACAGCAGTAAGAAGGAAACACCTATGGTGGGGTTTTTCAATTAATTCATGCATTTTTGTCATTAGAGTCAGAGGAGAAAAAATGTAGTTGGGAAAATAGAGTATGCAGGAATGCACCTGAGACACATCACATACATGATAATAACTTTGTTAATAATGATTCCATTTTATATATCATTAGTGGCTTCTCCCTTTGCTTAACAGTGATGGTCACTTGTGTTTGTGATGTTGAACATACGTTTTCTGACATAAGTAGAATCTCACCTTTAAAATTCTGACAAATTCCACCAATACAATATTTTGTGCCAGCATACTGGCAAAAATTTAGAAAAAACTTTGATATTTCTATTAATTTTTTTCAATCACTTTTATAAATGTGAATGTAATCAACTTATTTCAGAGGCATCATGCTTCTGTCTTTTACTTCAGTATGCAGAATATCAATTGCTTGATTTTGAACTGCATTTCTTTCAAACCCATTGCCTTATTATATTGTAGTTTAGCACTGGCATAGAATTAAGGCATTCTAATACACACATACCAGATGAATTGCCTTATCTCTAATAGGTTCTCTTCTTTCGAGAAATAATTATTTCCACTTATGTGCCGCTATAAAATGTCTGCATTCGCTTACATAATAGATTACAAGTTTACTTGGGTTTCATAGACCTTGTAAGGCTCTTGCACTTTAGTCCCTTTGATCCATCAAATCTCTGCTTCTTTGCTCTGTACTCCAATAATGAAGATTCAAGCATAAAATACATAAAATAATGCTATTATTCAAGTTTCTGTGAAAATTTCAGTCTCTAAAGAGACTTGCATAACTCATAGGAACTTTGGGGAAGGAGGAGGAGGGAATTTTGTGCCACCAGTCAAAATTATTTAAAGTGGTGATTTTTCTTCAAAAAACTCATACCTTGACACATTCTGCTATATAAACGTGTGAAAAATCAACAATACCGGTTGCATTTTCTAAATTTATCAAGGTACTTTTGTGATCATTTGAGGGAACACAGGTGTAATGGTCAACAATTATTATCTCCAAACTAAGACGTCTCTTTTAAGTTTTCAGTAATTAATTGAAAGATAATTACCACTAGATAAACATTATATTTTGTATGTAAATGAATGTAAAACATTCATTTAATCTCTGCATGTGAATAATGCATAATAATGTAGAAGGCAAAAGTTAAAATTTTGTGTCCACCTTTTTTTTCCTTGCCTTAAAAGCATAAAACAAACCACCTCAAACAATTAATTGGCAGTGGTTATATTGAGTTTTAAGGTATAGGATTTATCTAGCCCATCTTCATTTCTCCCCGTTTTGGTTTCAGCTATCATTTTGCATTTTAACTTTGTGAAGCATTGCAGGAAGCAGTTCCTATAGGAAAAAACAACACTCAACTGCAAGCCAGCTCAGTTTAATAGGGTTTTAAAGGTGATTCAAAGCAGGAAATATATCTTTTAAAGAAGGAAGCTCACTACTCAGGGTTCTGTTGTAAGTATGCTTTCCTTTCAATTCATCGTGCATGAGTGGATTAATGTCAGATTAGCAGTGTAGAAATAACAAAATACTAACATACACTTTTTCAAATGTATTACAGGTGCTTTTCCAGCATCAGCATTGTATGCACGAAAAGACTTGCTTCAGAGACCTACACATGTTGCCACCAAAACTTTCCAAGGCCTGCGAATATTTGTAAATGATGAGCTTCATGAGCTCTTTATAGGGCTGAAGACAGCTGAGAAGTTTCTAAAACCTGGAGGTCGCCTAGTGGCCCTCTCGTTTCATTCTCTAGAAGATCGTATCATCAAACGTTTTCTTCATGGAATAGACATGACGGAAAAGTACAATCTTGGCTCACGGCAGAAGATAAGACAAGCTCTGAAAAATTCCTCCAAAGAAGATGACTCACAAGAATTTCTCCATGGAAAACCCAACTCAAAGTGGACTTTTATACAGAAAAAAGTTCTCACCCCTCAGGCCAAAGATATTCAAACAAACCCAAGAGGGAGGTCAGCCAAGCTAAGAGCTGCTGTTAAACTCTAAAATACAATTTATCATTATATAATTGTATAATTTCCTAAAATTTCATTTTCCAGAAGGCTACCTGGACAGATAATATCAAAATAAAAAAATAAAAAAAAAAAAAAAGGAAAAGACTGTTGGAAGAAATTGTTCTTATCATTGTGTTTCTTTTTAATTGGGATGTAATATAGAACATCAACTGGTAAAATAAGTTAGATGAGTGGGTGTCACTAATTATAACAAAAAGACATCTTTTTAAAAATAACGTAAAAACTAAAGTTTTTTTTTAAACTATGGTTTTGATGTAGTTAAAATATTCCCTTTAGATTAAATTCAGAACTCTGACATAACAGACTAAATTCTGATTGCTGATTGAGAAAGACATGTTTTTATGGGGGTTGGTTTCACTAAACTAAGTCAGATTACTGGTTTAGTCTAGAGCAAGTTTTTAAACTAGCTTAAGAATTAATGATATTTCAATTTCTGTGTCTGTTGATTTGTTGCATGAATGTTTGTAGCTAGGAGCTATGTTTGTAGCTAGGTCTTAAATAAACTGATATCATTATGTAATGTCTAATCCAGGAATTTATGAATGAGCTCTTACCTTGGTTAATAAGTAAATATTTACATCTGAGTGATAGCCTGGTAATCTAATGTTTATGGTTTTTAAATAATGAATTGATCTCGGGGAAAAAAGCTACTTAAAAGGCCACTGTATTGCATTTAGACATTATTAGCAGTGAGCAAGCACCATGAAGATTTGTACTAGATAATTTAGATTTCTTCCTGCAACCCGTGCTTTTGTGCATCCATGCAGTACAACTTCTGTGTGTTGATGGAATTACTATGAACCCATCAAACAGGATATAGTGAGACTTCTGTGGTATTCTCCTTTGCTGATGATATTTTACTAAGATGTGCTTAGTTACCTACCAAGTAAGTGGCCTACAGACACCAGTTTCCTATTTGGATTCCATCCTAGCCAGTAAAATTTGTAATTTACTTTTGTGATATATTTGTTATATAAGTTAATATGAATTGGATTTAGCTTTAGGCCTTAAAAGACCATTGTTTTGCTATTTTTGTATGTTAATGATGATCAGATAAAACCGTAAGTTTCATCTTCTTTGACCTCTGACTTATCTCTTCAGGAAACAAACAAACAAAAAAAGGCCTTATTTGCATAATCAGATCTGTAGCAGGACTTCATTTGTAATGAACCGGAAGCTTGTCTGATAGAATAAGAAAATATGACTTCTGGCTTGGAGCTAAATTATTACTTCACTAGCTTTTGAAACACTGATTGGATCATTCCAGACTTGATTTTCATCAAGCTTCCTCTTCATGTTGATTATTTCACTGGAGTGTTTGGGATTATATTGACACAAACAATTGAAATTTACATTCACCATCTATAATATACAGTATATTGATATCTGACTGTTATTTAATTCCTTGGTAAAGCTAAATCATGATAACATAGATCACTCATCTGAAATACCAGCTGAATGATGGGCACTTCTGAAATTTCAATATTTTCCCCATTTTCATTATATGTGTTATTAAACATTAAATACAGCATTCTGCTTCAAATAATATTATTTACTGACATCGTAGAGACAACAACCTGTACCTTAAATAGATATTTTTTCATTCAAGCATTAAATATAAATATCAAAAGTTATTTTTAGTTAAGATTCCATATTGAAATGTACTCTAATAGTAGGTTGGAGAAATTGTGCTTCTACCATAGGCTTAAAAGAGTTACGATGCAGTGCTATGTACTGTTAAGGAACATGCATGAGGACAAGAACATCCAATCGTAGAAGTAAATATTTGCAGAAACTATGTGAAGACATTAAAATTCCTTATGCTTAAAAATGTGTTTACAAAATACACTTCCCACATCTAATTTCAAAGGCACAGACTCTTATGATAAACTACGGTATACCAGTTGTTGTAAATTCACTTCTTCATTTTCTGCTTCAGGTAGGAGACCTGACCTTACCTTTGATGATGAAGGTTGCAAATCCTTTCAGGTTGGAGTTGCACGGCCATGGAAGTGCATCAGTCATTGAGCTCTTCTCTACACTGGATCTGTTTCATTCTTCTCAAGGTCTTCTCACTTTCAGCCTTGAGATATGGAGAGTCCTTGAATTTAATTTCTGCTTCATTGAAAACAGAATTTTCATTATTTTTTTCCCACGGAAAAAAAAAACTTCCATTTATTTTTAGTCAAAGTATTCTTGTATCTTTAGGCATTTCATTTCTGTTTAGCAGGTGAAGTTCTTTTACGTGAAGGATATTAGGCCTTTGTTTTTTTCCAACATATGTTAAACTTTCCTATTGTGGTACGTTGCACGTGTTAGGAGAACTATTATTATTATTATATTTTTTTTTACCATAACCAAAAACATTTTTTCATATGAAGGAGATGGTGTCTGGTAGAAAATTACAGTCTCAATGAAAATTAAATCATGCTATCAAGATACAAGTTATGTATCATTTCTAAGAAATGCTATTAAACCTGAGCAATATTAATTTTAAATCAGTCAAATGCAGGATCATGTATCTGAAACCAATCAAATAAAACACTGTAGCCTATGTTTACAGAGAATGTGGCAATCCCATAATATTGTACATGATGGGAAGATCAGAAATGACCAATATGTTCAATATTTGTAGAGAATAGCAAGTAGTAGTTGTGGAAAGATGGTGGTGTTGCCAAGCAATATGTATGTGCAGAGCATATTGCTAGAATATCTCTTGTCTTGTTAGTACTCAGAAGTGTGTGGGGAAAAAAATAAAAGGTCAAAAACCAACTATGAGACTATTCCTGTGCGTTGTAAACGTACTTTATATTGAAATTATTTTTAAAATCTGATTTAATGGGTTACTCAAGAGAATTTAAAAAGTTGATATGCAGTCTAAAGTACCTACCGAAAGAAGAGATTTGTGTAGAATAATGTCTTGAAAACCAGACACAGTTATGCTGTAAGGTTTTTATAGTACAAATACCGTACTTTTTAAAAGCATCAAGTTTAAGAAATTAGCTGCATTTAAAGCCTGTGTAAGTGTATGAGGGCCCTCTGACAACTATTGTTTCAGTATTGTTTCCTAAGAATGATTATAATTTTCATTGTTTAAGAATATGAAGGGTTAATCATAAAGGGTTTTCAAGTAATATAAGGAATAAATTTTGTTTTTACATCTACTGTAGTTGAGTAATTTCTCAGTAGCCTTTTATAGTCGCATCTACTGAGGTTGGCAATTGACTGGGAAAGATGTGTGTTGGAAATGTCAGTTTTTGTGTACATTTTGTGGAATTTGACAGATTTTTGAAGGAGAAGGGTCTTAATGTAGCGTGAATGGAGAAAAGAGTTATTTCAATATACCCACTATTGTCAAATGGCTGTCCTTTGGTAGCAAGTGTTTTATAAGGCTTTGCATTCTGCTTTCTAGAGTAGCATTTCTACCATTATTAATGATTCATACAATAATTGCTATGATATTGCTCTTCATATTTGAGGAGACATGGTATTAATTAGAGAGTTTATGCTCTAAAGAGTATAACAGTGCCGTGAGGGTGGAAACATGAGGACGTATGCCCTGAGGAAAGGAGACATGCAGGGGTAGGATGGTTGCAATGAGCAGTCTGAGATGCAGTTTGTTGGTGATTTTATTTGATTAATTTACATTTTAAAATAACTTGGATATTAGCTGTCATAGTGTGGAGTACAAAAGTACTTGTGAAAAATTAGAAGAACTTGAATAAACAGCGAAGTAATGAACTCATAAACCAATTTGTTGCTGTCCATCCTACCTAACATCTTTATCTCTAACAAAAGTAATAAAGAGTTCAGGTCTGCTTTTCTTGTGCAGCCAAAATCTCTCCAGGGAAGGCTCTTCAGTAGAATTAGAGCTGTTTGCACCGGGATCACAAATGCTGTTGGGTGGACTGGGGGATTCTGTCTTTATATCCATGCATTTTTTATATATATATATATATATAGCAGGTTTTTTATGTCAATGGCTAGCTTTGAATAATATGCTCTTATATTTATAAGTCTTTCAGAATTATAACCAAATGTGGAGGCCTTGTTACACCTGACATGTAGTAGAATTACGCAGGATTTTGTGGATTAATTAAAATCGCAATGCTCTAGTGAATGTGACAAACAATTTAAATGAAAGTAGAAAAAGAATGAGAGGGAAGGGCTTTTCTTTTTTTCAGAGCACTGTAATACTAGTCCATCCAACTTTATTAAACATAATATTTAATTCTTTTAGACATACTTTGCTGATGACATCCCATGTTTTCCAATACTTCTGCATCACTAGAACAGGAAGAGGGGGAAATATTTGTTCATAGGGAAGTCTAAGCTAAAAAAATAAAAAATCAAGTGTTTGGCTGCCTGAATTTCTTACTGTACAGAAGCTATAAGAAATAAAATGTTTTCATTGTACCTTAATCTTTAAGAAAATCATATTTCGGCTGATGCTTTTAAAGCCTAATTTGTTTGGTTGTGATATTCAGTCAAAAACAAGCTGGAGATTTTTTAAAATTTGTTTTTACTGTTTGCAAATTTCAACTTGACACTTTGTTTATAGCTATCTTTAAGGAGTAAAACTGGAGATACAGCTCCCTCTGTCTGTCCTGGGAATACCTATGCTTTGTTTTCTTCGGAGTGCACCTGCAAATGATTATAGTAACAGCACGTTTATTGTCAACATGGAGATGCAAGACAAAAAGATGTGGATAACTCTTTCTTACAGGTAAGTAGTTGTTTTAAATTACACTAACTGCATTTTTTTTTTTTAAAAAAAAAAAGGCTGTCAAACAGTGAGTTATTTGCTTATCTGAAAATATGTCAATCAAGATACCTAATTCAAAGGGCAGAAGAAAAAAACCTTATTCTCACACATGCAAATTATTATTAGAATAAAACATATGAACAAAAATTCTAGCTGTTCTTTAGTGCCCATACAATTTCTACAGAGGTAGCAGTGGCAAATCTACCTCATGTTTTTGTTGACTTCATGAAAGAAACATTTTCTGTGTTGGTGGAAAAATCTACATAGACAGTAAAACATTAAGGGTTACAACAGACAGTGAAATGAAAATAAATGATGTTACATAAATCACATCTTAGAATTCATACATGCTATAACACCTGAGTGAAAACTTAGGTTTTATTGTACCCCGTTGTCATTTGTTTACATGTCAAGTTAGCTTGAATATGTGGATGTGATTCTGGCAGAGAAAATGTATACTGCTTCAGGTTTAGGGTGTTTGTTGTTCATATTTTCACTGAACATATAGTAGAGCTCAGAATAAGTCACGTCTAGGTTTATGATCTCAGCATCATCATATTTTAACTGTAATTATATTAAGAACATTAACAAGGTTATATATCACAAGTCAGTAATTATAAAATAAATACATATAAAAAATATCTTGAAGCACAGTGCTGTAACTCATATACCAAAATGTGTGAAATACTTAATAACAACTTAGTCACAAGCAATTTAGGCCAGAAAAGTTATTTTTTAATTTCAAACTGTATTTTATGCCTGTTTCTACACACCCTTCCTGCATTTTATTTATTTTTCTCCTTTTAATCAAAAGTAATTTCATGCTTAAGAATATCTCTTATAGACTTTACAAAGAACCAAAATAAGGATTATTGACAGTGCTGGCTGATAAGTATCTGAAAATGAGTATGTCATAATTTTTTTTTTTTTTGTAATACAGTGCAAAATACGTTTTTTCAAAAGTAATGACACATACGTGCCTGTTAATACATGTACAATCTGAGAGCCTGATCTTGCAACCTTTACTTACGGGAACATCTTTGTTAAAAGCATACTTTATTTCTAAATGTCCTGTTTCTCAAAGTTGTCATGGGAATGAGTTGAAATCTTGGGGCAGGCAATGAGAGATGTCAGTGCAGAGATGAGTCCAACAGGCTAGTGGGTGAGCTTCTTTGGAAACTGAAAAGGCTTAATACTCCACAAAACAGGGTCCACGGAGTATGGGGCAGTCCGGGCTAGCTGTTGGGATTAACACTATAATAACTGAATACGATAATGATGAATTAACAAAGTTTTTGATGCAGAGGTAGTTCCACTGGTGTATCTTACATTGCATTTCACAAGGGCTTAATAGTGGTGGCAGTGGGTTTCAGATTAAGAAAAAAATAAAAATAAAATAAAAGTCCTTGAAATTGAAGCTGGTATATAAGGTTTTACTGTGCATCTTGGAAAGAGCAGGAGGGTGACAGAAATATTGTTTGAGAGGAAAGGGGGTTCCATCCCTACTGCTGCTGCCCCTATTAAAGGTAATAGAAAACTTGCCCTCATTTCAAACATGCGTGGTCAAGACCTAAACTGTGCCCTTACTGTAGTTACCAGTCGGTAACTGCAGTACAGACTATTAACCTGTCTATTAAAAGCTAGCAGGTCATGCAAAATTATAAATCAGTAGGTTAATTAAATGTGCTTGGCAAATACCATGCTGTATAGCTGTACTGCACTTAATAGCATTTTAAAACTAAAGTAATGAAGATGATTAGGGATGTGTCACACTAGCCTTCACACCAGGACCCTGCCAATTTTTCTTGTGTAGGTAAACACATTGGTATTGGGCTGCGCCCTCCACAACTGGGTGGAAGCACTTCTGTAGCTGATACGGCGTGGTGACTGATGCCTAGATTAAAATCTGAACCTTCCCTTAAAATGTTACAATATGTTGCTTTTTAGAGCAACGACATATTAGCTCGTGCTTTATTAATAGAGCTCTAGTTATTTTGGAAAACAACTGGTCGTGGGGGTATTTTCTGTTTCCTGCTTGAATGTGGTAACTTGTGTGTGTGTTTTTCCCCAGCATAGACCCAGGACAAGCTACCTTATTTTTCTTTTAAAATTCAGTGAAACTTTCCTGGAACCAGCAACAGATAACATTTTTCTGTGACCAAAAAATAATTAATGAAGTTAATTACAGCGACTATTAGATCCAATTACATCCCAATGGAAGCAATGTCCTCCATAAATACCACATTTCCCAATAGTTCAGTAATTCAGCAACATATTGAAAAATACTCTTTTGTAGTTCAGCAACTTCCTCAGTTATAGTTGGCAAATATTTTATGCAGCCTATCCAAGTCTTAGTTTAGTTTTCAGGTTTCTGCTTCATTTGAGTAGGTTTTGTAAAAAAAGAAAAAAAAATTAAGTTTTTTTTTTTTTAAAAAAAGAGGATTGATTCCTTTGTTCAAATATATTCTTATATTAAGAAAACATTGCTTTTTTGTTTTTGTTTTCTAGTTTTTAACTTTGATGAGGAAATACAGATCTAATCACTTCTGCCATCATTTAATTATTTCTCCTTTGAAGCCATTGTTTTCATTAGGAGTACAACATCAAGGTTGGCTACTGAGCAGAGCAATTGGCTGTCGTGCTCCCTCTTACGCAGCGTATCGCATTAACTGCTCTGATTTCCAATCACATCCTGTAGCCTGCAGAATAACAGGTGCTTCTCAGCACACATTCTCCTTTTGTTCCTCTTCATTTAATAACAAGGCAATAAAGTGCCTATGTTCAGGTTAGGTTTTCTTTTCTATAAGTCAAATCCAGTAATTTTATTACTAATTTTAATTTTATTAAAACTAGTGATCTTATTTATTTTTGCATATAAAAATGTTCAAATCACCACATCAGATTCACTGTTGACAGCACTTATTACCTCTGTCATCAGTAGTGTTCCAAGTTTTCCCATGGGCACGAGAGTCTCAGCTTTCCTGAAACATTAAAGTTGATTTCCAGCTTTCATGTCTGCAGAGAAAACCATTTGAATTGGAACTCCATCTCTTTTCTGTGAGAATCTATGATAACTTAATGTAGCCCATTTTTTTTAAGTATTGTTTTATCATTTTTGGAGCCTTACTTCCCATTTTTTAACAATTTGGTTTGATCATCATGGAGATTAAAAAAAAAAAAAAAAAAGATTAATTGGGGATTCCTGTTTTACCTGGGCTCTGCTCCTTCACTTTCTCCCTTCTTTTTGCCACTGTTGAAGGCATGTGTGTAGTGAAGTGTGGAAGGGAGTACAGGAATGATTCTGTACTTGTCACCTTGCTTGCATGCCATCGTTCTTTCATGGTACTAACATGTACGTTACTGGAGGATGCTGTTAATTATCAGTTTACAAGGAATTGCTATGGAATCATGGAATCATGTAGTTAAGCAAATACACAGAAATCATCTGGGTATGCCATTATTCTCCTAAATCTTTTTTGAATGCATGTTACCTTCACAGATTATTGCCCCTCGACCATTTGAGATCCTCTTGGTTTTTCATGTGCCTATACAATTACCTGGCTTTTTTGTTGAGCACTGCAAGCTGTATAGCTACAATTCTAGCTACTGTCTAGCGAGGACAATAGGCAGGGATCACATGTCTGTGTTTTTCAATTAATGCACAGACTTTGAGAACATGAGATGATATTTAGGGCTTCTCCTAAATGTTCTCCAAACTGAAATCTGAGCCAAACTTTTAGTATTAGTTGTTGTGTATCTTTAGTATTTACAAATCCAAACCATGACAAAAGAAAACTCTATGGCACTGGTTTGGAGGGGAAGAAAAGGAGGCTAATGCGTGATTTATCAGCTAGTCAGGTGATCTTCAATTACACAACTTTTTACACTCTCGAAAGAGTAAAAAGTCTTTTAAATTTTATCTTTACAAATAGCTCCTTAAAAGTATTTCTTTTGCTTTACATCCCTGTAAGGTGACAGACAGTTGAATGAAATTCATAAAAGAAAATGTTTCTAAGTACAACTTTGTAAACACAGTCTTTCCAATGAGGAATTTCCTTATTCTTGATAGCCAGAGCCAGTAATTTCCAACAGAACTTTCTGAGATGTACAAGGTACTTCCCTGAACGTGAGCGTGACTGGTTCAGGGAGCCAGAGCTCTGAGGTTCGTAGGCTGTTAGTTGCTTTTTCATGACCATAGTGTCATTTCCAGCATCTTTTTAAACCAATCTACCGCAACTTTTTCAAAATGAAAAACTGAAATTAATGAAATTTGTGTTTGGAAAGTGTAACATTTTCTTCATTTATGAAAGCTGCCAAATTTCTGTTAAAACGGAAGGTCTTGAAATCACGCAATTTAAGGTCCCAGCTTCACAGCTACCTCAACTTAGTGGATTCCAATCAAAAAGCACAGAAGATGAAGATAAGAGACTAAAGGAACATGTTTTTGTGAATGTTAAAATAAGGAAAACTATAAACTATAGCTTCATCTTAAAGCCTTATGTGGACTACTTCAGATTATCTTGATTGTTGTTCTTTCTGTCACGGTGAGTTGGAAGACACACACTTATTTTGTGTTGAAGAATGAGATATCCAGTTTGTTTCAGTTTCAAAGAAAAAGTTATAATTTCAGTCATTTCCCTTTTGTGAGAGAGCAGCCACCCAGTCTTACTTCTTCAGGCCACATTAAACTCTCTGGTCGTACTGACTTGCTAATAGTTCAAAAGTCTGTGGATAAAGAAGAGCAGAATGAACCTTACATGAGTATTTTGAAGCAGTGTAATATGAATTCTCTATTTCCTTAAATTATGTGCATAAAATATTTTTTTTCCTTGCACCAAATACAAGATTAAATGTATTTTACCTTAACTGATTTCAAATAAAAATTCCAAGACCCTCTAAAGCAATCCTGAGTGACAAAGCAATAGGACGTTTGAATGTGACTGACTGTAGACTGAAGTCTATAAGGATTGTTCGGTGATATTGAGAGACTGAGGAGTACCTCTATCAGTACACAGCATAATTGGTGTTTGTGCAATATAAAGTTGCCTTAGGTGTGATAAAGATTGAGGGTTATTAGTGGAGAATCACTGATTTTTCACAAATTTTATCGATCTCAAGGAGACGAATACTGCATATGACTGTTCTTGGGCAGGTTACATTGGGGGGTTACGTCTTCTAATTTCAAAGAGAGTTCTTCAGGATTATCACTTTCAGTGATTAAATATAGATATATAGATATATATAGATATATAGATAGAAGTTAGGAAGAACTTCTTTACCGAAAGGGTTGTTAGACATTGGAACGGGCTGCCCAGGGAAGTGGTGGAGTCCCCATCCCTGGAGGTCTTTAAAAGACGTTTAGATGTAGAGCTTAGGGATATGGTTTAGTGGGGACTGTTAGTGTTAGGTCAGAGGTTGGACTCGATGATCTTGAGGTCTCTTCCAACCTAGAAATTCTGTGATTCTGTGAAATTCTGTGAATGTATATTGCCTGAGTCATGTTTTCATTTTTACCCCAGATTATGCTACACTGGTGGGAAGTTAGCAAATATATGGGGTCTGACCCAACGTTAGATCCAACAGCCCAAAAAGGTCTCAGGCTTTAAAGCGTCACTGTGAGAAAACTTGAGAAGCATTAGAATGTGTGACTAGTACCCGGTATGCTACTGGATGCCGGCTTTAGTAATAATTATTAGCTCTATTAGTATTCACCACCGCTACTGCTGTTATCCCAAAGCCCAGTGGGGAAAGAGGGAGAAGGGAATTGTGGTTGACTGGTTGCATCCCCAGTTCATGCTATACCAGCCCTTTGTAGCAAGAAAACAACGTGAAAACTTAATTTTCCTTTGTCTCAGCAAAATGCTTAGATAAGGTGTATGTGGGCATGAAGAGTTGTCAGATGCCTAAGTGCTGCGTGAGAAGAACAGGATTTTCATCAAAAGAGAATTGGGCTTTGCTGTACCTTCATTTTGAACAGTTAGCTTAAACACGGACTATAATCACTTCATATGAATTGTTTTTAATAACTAGATTAGTTAAACCTCTGCAGATGACATGTTAGTCTTGGAAATGAAAGCAGGATAATTAAACCAGAACTGTTAATCCTTGTTGAGCAAAATTAATTAGCTTGACAGTGTGTTACAATGACTATGTTGCATTTGGGATAAAGTAACTGTGTCTATCATGCTATCCTTTTCTTGAACATACTAACTTAACTCTGTAGCAGCTTGGCTTTTTATCATTGATATTCTACCTAATGCGATGTCAGGTGACATAAAAGCATGTTAAAGTGTCGTTAAATACTATCTCGTGTTCTGTCTTTGACTGTGTTCTCTGCAATGTCTGTGATTCTTTCTATAACTTTTTTTTATACTATCCTCTCTAGAATTATTTAAAATAGCTAGCGATGAGCAGCAGGGGAGCACACAAGCAATATTAAATTAAATAGGAAAAAAAAAAAAAAAAGTTGACAAGTACAGTTTTGGCAAATAGTGTAGTGTTTTGTTTTGTTGTTTCATCCAAGGAGGTTAAAGATTGTTAGAATCCTGAACTCTTTCATGGGAAATGGCAACATAACCAATCTCCAGCAACATGCCAACAACTATTTGTCATTTCTTCTGAGTTTAATCTACAGGAGGATTCATCATCTGTGGCAGATGTCTGTAAATACACAAATCTATTGATCCAGGGCTCATTTTCTGCAGAAATGTAGCTGGCAAGGATGTTTACTTCTCTGTGTGGAATGTAAAACGTGTTGCCTTATCTATCTAGAGAGGGGGAAAAAAAAACAAGTTGAGATTTTTTGTGTGTTATTGCATAGCAGAGGTTAATAGGCTGGGAATGTATGATTTCTTTATTACCCTTGCTTCTTTCCTATCATCTACTCTCATCAATAAATAAATAAGTTAATTAAAAAGCTGTTTCTAAGGGAAAAAGTACAGATCCCTAAGATGTATCAACATTTCTGGAAAGGATTTAGCCTCTGGCTTAAAAAATACATAGCGTTATGGATGGTTGAAAGCCCTTAACTTCAGTGTTTTTTACCATTAGAATGAGCTGCACAAGCTGCAACAGTAAATGAATGGTACAGCTCCTCACCTGAAGCTGTTCGGCCAGTGGGCCGTGACAAGGCCCACCATGCACAAAAGCGAAGATGTAAATCCTGGTTACAGAAATGCCCAAAATTTTGTGTATGCATTTAATTATAATCCTAATATTTTGGAAATATTCCAAATAATCAGGATGTGTATAAAAATATTCAGAATCTAATTAAATTCACATAGGAAATTCTTTCTGATGTTCAAACAGGAGCTTCTGAAGTGTGTGTGTGTGCCCACATGCAGAAATGAGCATATTACTTAATATTTTCATAAATTATTTAAAATATTTTACTTAGTGTTTCTGTGACCTCTCTTTTCTCCGTTGCAGGCTCCCCATAACTGCAGGGCTCACCCAAACGTTCTCGCCTTCTCCACTCACCTGTCACCACGGGTGTCCTTTGCTGACACAGCTGCTGGGGGAGCGGCTCTTCTGAGCTCCCCCAGCAGTTCAAGCTGCTGTGCAAACAGGTGTAGTTGTTCTCAAGCACTCCTTTCATGAGGCCGATGCAGATTGCCTCCTGTGTATGAAGAGTGAGCGCTCAGAGAGTCCGAATAATGCACAAGGTGAGTTGTGCATTTTGTTCAGAAATGGCTGGCCCTTGCAGATCACCATCACCAGTAGAAGCAGAGGGCATGAAACTGTCCTGCAAGGCAAGGCTGGGTGAGCAGGTGGGATGGGGCACCAGCCTCCTTCTGTGTCCTCACCCGATTCTGTGATTTTGCTGCAAAACAGGAGTCAAACTCTGGTGGATATTTTGTTCGTTGTTCCTTATTTGAGTTATCAGTAGGGAAACAAATAGAAAACTTTGTCACAGCCAACACAGGGCTTTGAAAGGGACTTGTGAGAAAGTCCTACTTTTTCTCTATCTCTGCTCAAATTATAAATGAAGGTAAATGTTTTCCTGACATCTCTAGGTGCACTTTTATTATATTCAGTGCTGTTTACAGCCAGAGGGGCAGATTAGTAGGTGCTCATGTTCAAGTGCAGCCCAGCACTGTGGGTGGGTTTAATGAAATTAAATTTGTTGTCTGTGTGTAGCTGGCTACAACGATTCTTACTAAACACAAAAATGCATTTTGTGAACAATGAATTAGAAAAGGGAATGTTTATTTCTTAGCAAGCTTCATTCACCAAAGAATTAAAAATGATTGAAAACTTAAACTTATTTGATTTTTTTTCAGATTGTTTTTGTTGGATATTCAGTTGATTGTTCAGGATGTTCAGGCCTATGTAATAAATGAAAACTAGCTGAAATGAACAGCCGTGGGGAGAAGTTGCCTTTTTTTTTGCCTTTTTTGCCTTTTTTGCCTTTTTTTTTTTTTTTTCACCCACAAGAATCAACACATTCTCATTAATAGGAGAGTTTAATTTTGCATGCTGAGCTTCCGTAAAGAATAAATAAATAAATAAAAGGAATAACATGAAAAAAAAAAAAAAGCAGTAGCAACCACAGAAGACATGGAGTCCTATTATTTTACTTTTTGATATGAACATGAGCCCTACAGATACATGATTCAGTTTAGTAATTTCCTTCCTTTTAACCTAAGCAGCTGTTTTGGGAAAGATTCCTTTCCTTCAAGATTAGTTCATGAGTGCGCTTAATATGTTCTTGCAAAAATATTCTATTGCTTTCTTTTATAATCTTGGCAGAGAACAAAACATGTTTCATTAATTACGTCTTATTTTCTTTATTTAAGCTTTCCCAAGGCTTAAAAATAACAGTGTTATCACCTGTTTCAACAGACTGTTTTCTGTAAAGCTCAAGGTATCCTTATTTAATTGAATTAAGTCTGTATTTAAAAATAGAGTTACGGTTTCCCTGCCTATATAAACTTGACTGTGTCTTCCCGTTAACAACAATCCATCTGCCATAGATATTACCAGTACGTTATAATGAGTCTCATCCTCTTATCAAAAGAGAAGTGTGGTTCTTGGTAAAAGAAAAAAAAACCTATAGAGAAGCAAGCCGTTCCTAAAAGTGGTACAGTTTATTCCACAGAGCTGGAGTTAGCAGAAAAATTATGTACTTTGTCTGTGCTACACAGTTAACTGGTTACTTGACATTTCAGAGACCTGAAGTGGGAATGCAGTATTGCAGAGTACCGTGTAGTTGCTGTGAAGTTGCATATTGATCAAACTCAAAGCAAGTTAGGTGCTAACCAGACAGCATTGGCCAGAGGATAAGATGCCAGCCGGGCAGGGCTCTCGGCTTGGTTCCTAGCTCAGTTCCTGCCTCCTTGCTGGCCAGCAGCAAGTCGATTAAACTGGGATGTTCTGGTATGGATACTAGATAACCTGCTGGGCTTTGGAGAAATGCTGAACGCCAAAACTTCAACTAACTTGAAATACAGTACCTTTAAATTTCCTCACCTTCCAGTGTTAGTTTAGGGCAAAAGAGGTGGTTTATGTTGCACTCTTTAATCTTTTAAATTGAATTATAGTCCTAGTTTTTAGTCACTTATGACCAGGGAAAAGTGATTATCAATATATTTAGATTTACGTATTTATAAACACTTATATCACATCATTTGAGTGGCAAGCATATAGAGGACTGACTGAAACCAAAGCATTTATTAATATAGTTACAATATAGTTTCTGTGGCAGAAGTGTCATTGCACCAGCATAGTCTCAAAATAGGGTCATATTTCTAGCTTGGTCTTTATTAGCATGCTACTTTGTCCATAAAATAAAACATTCACCACATTTCTAATAAAACTCTGGTTTATGTGAGTGTTAAATACCTTCTGTTGAGTGAAGTATCAATTAAGCGATGAATTGCAGAGTCATGTAATTTGTTTGAAATGGTGCTAATTGCCACTGTAAGGTCTTTACTGATGCTGAAATGTTTAGTAGTAGACTGCAAGGATAAACACCTCGTTACAAAGATTAGCTTTCATATGGTAGTGTCTTTCAGTTGCTGCTTACCAAGAGATGAAGTATTTCTTCTCAGCTTCTGTCGTTCCCCTGTTTAAGTCCTGTCCCCCTCTACTCTTCAGGTTACTGTAATAATGTTCAGCTTATTGGAAATTACCTTACTCCTAGTAAGAATGTTGCGCCTTGTCAGAATGATGCCTATTGGAAAACATAAAGCATTTTCACTCAAAATGCTGAAGGAAATAGAACAGATTGTGTATTTGAAACCAAGCAAATCTTTCTGAGAAGCAAAGGAAAATCTGCTTTTCCTTACTCCAAATGAAAATATAGAAAATAGTGAAAACATTTTTGGCACACTTTTCATCTCACTTTTATTTATTTATTCTTAATTTGGACCAGCTCTGCTGGAGGTTAGAGCAAACTTCCATTTTGCAGAGCTATTAATGACAACACAAAAAGCACTACAGTGGTAAGTGACACCTGAAAGCTATGAATTTGCTTGCATTGAAGGTCTTATACTGAAGGATTCTGGATAAATTCCATACTCAAATACCTCAGCAGAAAATTTATATAGCTGCATTGTTTTAACAACATTATTTATGTAGATTCAGATATATATGTAGATATATATGTAGGTATACATATATTTTGCGTGTACACACACATACACAAAGAAATTATGCTCCATTAATCATTGTAACCATCTTTACAGTATTTGGGAAAATAAGGCCTGTAACTTAAGCAGGAAGAAGGCAGGCTAGTGAACACTAATACATTATCTGTGCATCAAGATGGTTGCATAAATATAGCACAGTCCCATCCCTGCTATTTATCACACACTTCACAAATACATTTTCTTGTTCTGTATCTCACCAAAATCCAGTTTTCACATCCTACTGCCATAGGCCCCTAGCATTATACAACATCCTCAGCTGAAAGCAGAAGTGGTACAAAAGTGAAGTATATTGGTCTAAATGGCACCTTCGTAGGTTCAGATACCAGGTTGTAAACCTGGTATCAAATGTGAACAAGGATAATGAATCGCGCTTGCTAATCCATGTGTTACAATACTGTCTTGCATCTGTCCACATCTGACAACTAAGTTGTTTGGCTAATGAGTGACCGTTGCAAAAAGAACTGTGTTATTTAACTATAAATACCTGAAACACAGAAAGAGCAGGAAGGAAAGGAATGTGGGATGGTCTGAAGGGGGTCAATAAATAAATAAAAAAATACATTACAAATAATGGGAAACTTAATGAAAAACTTCATGCTAAACCCCAGTAATTTTCCAAAGTAGATGTGGAGGTGGTTTTGCCAGGATATTCCAAATTAGACTTGATGAAGGAATAGCACCTATCATGTAAGAAATGATTCTATACTGGTAGGGGAATGAATTGAAAGAAGTCTATTTCTCATTTTAGGCTGCTTGATTGTGCAGGAGCTACTTAATTAAGCTCTCATACTTGCGCCTGATATACAGGAATCTGAAAGGAGATGGAAAATGTTGGTAGAGTCACCTGCTTTTTCCTTGCTCTGCTCTGTTTTTTCCTGGCATTTATGGTAACCCATTTTCTTCCTAAGAATGCCAATGAGTATTTCCCATCTGTGTTACTGTTGAATTAAAAAGAACAGCTATTATGCTGATACTTCTATTGCTGTGTTATGTGACCACTGTTTGAAGGAGTCCTGTACGAACAGGGATGTAGTGAAGCAGATGAAATTCTGTAGCAAAAATAACAGTTGAGATGGCAAATGAAGTTACTAAGTTCTGTTTTCTTCGTGAGTGACACTTAAAATACGTTTCTTTTATTTCCATGAGGATCTTTTAGTTAATATAGTTCTGTTTTTTATTGTAGAGATAGTGCAGCAAAAGTAACAAGGAGGCCGTGGTTGATTTTGAATTCTCTTCTATAGTTGCAACTCATATTTACATGTGAGCAGTGAGATGCTGCTGGAAGTTACCAAAGAAAAGTTCCACGTTCTCCTCTCAAAAAACCTCTCTTCTTTTGGACCTGCAGAGAGCTGTTTGTCTGCAGTGCTGCTGCTGAAGAGCACATTGAGTCACACATCAAAAATGCAGGCTTTGTCCTCTCTTGGCTGACTAGGCTCGTATCAATTATTCTTTCCTCCTGTATTACTTAATGATACACCAACTCTTTTCACAAAGTGTGCGTGACTCAAGGCTTCAACATACTGCTGCCCCTGAACTATTCTTTTTTGAATCACAGCTTGGAGGCCTGGGAGGGATTTATTAGGGGAGATGTTTGGGAAGATCAAATTCTAAGGTACTTGTAATATTAGGCTCAATTCTTAAAATGGCAGTTTTGTTTAAACATCTCTGTAATTAATACACTGAAAATTTCATCAAAGGTCTAGGGATTCAGCTTAAAAAACATGCCAAAGTTCAAAGCTTCTGTTAAATCACTTGAAACCACAAAATAAGTTTGAGGATCTTTTCCCAATATGTATGAGTCCAGAAGCTCCAAGTAGTAAACCTTCCATTCATGACTCTTCATCATTTCTAATTAGAACCAAAATGCTGAAGCCAAATGAAGGAAGAACTTAGTTTCTGAAGGTTTTAGTTTGTTTGTTTGCTTTTATAGAAGTTTTTTAAAAAAATGAATTAAACACCCTGAAAACCCCTGCATGCTCTTATTTTCATTTTTAGGCGTGTGACTAGCAGATTCTTTTCAGGTGTTTTGTTAGTTTTTGTTTTTAGTCTATCAGCAAATAGATTTAAAAGGTGATTTAATGTGAATCACCAAGACATTAAATAAGAGAAATAAAATTTGTATTAGCCCACATTGCTCATATGTTACGAACTATTTTCCTGTAGGCTCTTGTCCTAGAAAGATAGTTTTAATAACTTGGCGTAGCTTGACATAAAGAAAAAGAAAAACAAAGGAAAACAGCAGTGATTTAAAAATAAAGTAAAAGTGCTTTGGGGTTACTGTCACTTTAGATGCTGAGCCCTTTAACAAGGAGGTTTATAAAATAGGATACTGGTCAGGATTTGGGGTTTTTGTTTATTATTTTCTCTGGTGTGACTGTTGCTGTTAGGAGATTCACAGCTTCAGGGTCTAAATACAACATTAACGTGTCAGCTTTAGTAGCACAAGAACAAGGCCACATGAATTTTATGTTTTGTGGATTTTCTCTCACTTTCTCCAAATAATAGCACACTTGCAATATGAATTTTTAAGGGTCATTAAAATCTTAAGAGTTTCTTGCATCTTGTCAAGGATCATCTGATAGACCTACTACATACTGTATTTTAAAGTAGACCCTAAAATTTTCCTGGTTTTGCTATCTGGCTACCAGAGCATCTCTGCAGCAACTCAGCTTTGATGTTTGAAGGACAAACACATGAACAGGCTATATTTTGGAAGCAAAAATATATCTGTTTTGTGTCCCAGTGATGAGGCATGGCAACACCTATGTGCGGCTTTGTAACCTACCTTCACTCGTCTGCATGGACAAGATGCCCAGAGTGCTTCCTAAACACTGGGGACAGCTTGAAAGTTGCATTGTCTGTGGGAGCAGCAAGGCCTTAAGGAGGCAGAGTATCCTGGATGACCTCCAAAACTAGTCAGCTGTCGTGCAGTGGAGATAAATCTATATAAATTAACCCAGGGAGTATTGCTGCATGTGGAATCTCTACAGATGTTAGCAGTACAGGGTGGAACTGGGGCTCAGCTGTCTTTAATGAGGCTGTGTTTCAGGGAAACTCCCTGTGTATCTGTTGAAATAATTTCTCAGGTTGACTCAGCTGAAGTTGGCATCAACCTGTATAATAATCTGGTATCACCTGCCTGAGGAATATATCTGGAATTGCTATTGATCTTGTGTAGTCTGCTGGAGGCAGGTGCATAAGGCCAAAAGCTAGAGAGCTGAAGAAAATGGATGCACCTAGCTGCAAACGTATGCAATGTGTGTTGAATAAACAAGACTGAAGAGTCCAATACACATTGCCTATAATCCTACAGGTGACAGAGGAAAAGAAGTCTGATTGTTGCTATTGAGAACAAATCAAATGGTCAAAAAGGAGAATAGGAGAAGAAAAGGCCAGCAGCAACCTGCACTGTTTGCATTCACTTTTGTGAGAATAATTCCTTCCTGAATTGCTTTGGCTGTTAGTCCATGGGGTAACCTATCCCTACTGGGATGCCAAAATATCCAGGCAGCAGTAGCTTTCGATCTGTATGTACCCACAAGGCTGAGAACGCTTGGTTGATTTGTGTTGCTCATGTTCAGTGAAGTGCATTAGTAGTGTACCGTGGTATTTTCAAGTCTTGGATCCTGTCAGATTTGGGGACTTTGAATCGCCTTAAATAACTGGGACACAAGGATTCCTAAAACCCTAGAGATTAACCAGCCACAGAATAAAAATCAGTTCAGATACACATCTAAGCCTCATTTAATTTTAATCTAAGCTCCTGTGGAATTTTAGTTATTTTTGGAATGGGAGACTTATGTTTTAAAAAATAAATAAATTAGGAGTGGGACAAAAATTCGTTTTGAAACTTTCCAGTTCTATTGAAATCTGAAATGCATTTTGAGGGGTAAAAAACAAAAATTAATCAAACAAACAAAAACTACAAATTACCTCTGTTTCTTCAATCATATTTCATTTATATTTCTAGTGGTTTTAGGAACATCATTTTTTCTTTAAAAAATTGTACTCTGTGCTATACATGAGTTAAGGAAAAGAGGGCCAAAATCTCACTGTGGTTTCTGACAGATTCTGTCAATCATAGTAATATGCAGGAATATGCTCAGAGAAGCGCTTTCACAGGAAGGCTTATTCACACATGGAGGGATGACTACGTGTACAGCAAGAAGCATAGACATGAAATATTACCCTAAAAGAGAATATTCCACTTTTAATTCACCCCTTCAGTCAGAACTAGAGGTATGCAGTCACTCAAAAGGCTGTTCTAGTGCATAAGAAAATTCAACCAACCATTCAGGAATTCTCCTGCCCTAGGCAAGACTGAATCCAGGTAATTTCTTCACAAACAAATGCCTCGTATACCCAGGGAAGCTGGAGCAATGATAACTGGCTATTAAAAAACTAAGCTTGCCTGTTTCTGGGTACACTAAGAGTGCTGGCAGCATGGATTCAGGGCTGCTCGGCGTTACGGTCTTGCTGGCTGTACTAGAGCCTTGTAAAGAAGACTCTGAAGATAAAAAGTATATTCAGAGGCTTCTATGGTGCTTTCAAAGAAGGCATCAACTAATTGATTTACACTAAGAATTCAGCACCACATACACTTGTGTAATCCTGCATCAACAGGTTGCCCTGAATTTATCTTGTCTACCATCTCTGCTTAGGTATCAGCTCCTATAGCAGAGTAGGGTCCTACCTAATCTGAAATCTCTTGCTTTTTTATTTATTTATTTGTTTATTTATTTTTGCTCATTACATCACCCCAGTATTTTGTGTTTTGTTACATGATGTGCTGTAGGTAACGGGAATGTGCTGACCCCTGAGTGGTTTATACCTTTAGTCTGTTGCTGTGCTCCTGAGTGCCTGGCTTTGTCTGGTCTTGACAGTGAAGAGAACTGGACAAACATTGCAGCTTGGGTCCTTCTCTCAACCCTTTGCTATTCTCTTCTTCAGACGCATACTTTCATATGGCAGAATTTATTTCTGAATTCCATGCTTCACTTCATCGCGTCTTCCTTAGCTCAGATGTTCTCAACTCACCGTTTGTTTCCTGTTCAAACTATAACCAGTTCCATGTTCTGACACACCCTTCTGCCACACATATCCCTGTTTGTATGTCTGATTGTTTTGCAAAATGTTCTTAGTGTTTGTAATTGTCTATACGTTCTTAGAAATGTTTGCATCATCTATTGGTACAGGGCTATCAGGCTATATTTTCTTAATGATTTGTTGTTGTTGCTGTTTTCCTCTATTCTTTTGCATCCTGGCACATCTACATACTCTGATTTATGACATCCACAAGTGCATTTTCTTTTTAGGAATACTGTTTTTAACAAAGTTTTTGCAAATCAGCAAATCTATTTCTAATACCTGTGAAAAAAATATATTAAAAGGACAGCAATTTTAATAATTAATTTGCATAATTCACGTCATTTTTTTTCGGCTTTAATACTTGCTTTTGTATTGGCTTCAAAAATTCAGGAGTAAGGCACTAGATTGTTGCTCTGGAGAACTGAACCTCCTCATGGCAGATTTTTCAGTGCAGTCTGGAGAAATTGTTTAATCTCTCTCCATCTTATTTCCCGGCCTGTGGAACTGAAACTGTAAGAGTTCTACCTCTCTGTAAAATCTGTAATGGTTTGTAGAAGAAGGAAAAAAAAAAAAATATCCACAGTTTCTGAGTGCAAAAGCTAGGAATTACTCAGGGAATATTAGACAGTAGGTTGGAAGCAAAATGAAGGAACTACCTTTTTAAATGTAACAATTTCTGTGCCAATAAACACCCTAAAGAAAGTAGAGACCTTTTACTCCACGCAGCCACGCTGACTTTGGCATACAGGCAAGTTGTAATTACTTGTAATGGAAGATGCATGTGAAAGGCCTAAGTGCTAGTAAATATGGAATTTCATACTCTCATCTCAATATTTGTTTCATTATTTTTATGTTAGCCCAAATAGGAAGAGTATCTCAAAAGAGGATAAAATGTTTATTCTGCCATTGGTTGGATGTGAGTGGGTATCTCACGGCTGGTTACTGAATTAAGCGCTCTTCCTTCATGCAAACCTTGAAAACAAAAGCACAAAGTTGTTAACAAGAAGACATGTAAGCAGTAGGAAAACATTATACTAAATGTAAACATACTTGCATTTAAGGTATTTCCAGGAATTTGTTTCAGGTGTGCAAAATGTATCTTCTCATAGTTAATCCGTAAAAATGTACACACTTTTACCATGGGGCTTCCTTTCCTGTTTGCTTTTTGTTATCAATCTTAGAACAAGCTGTGCTTAGGTGTTTGGTCTCCTTGCAGAAATTTACCTTATCCGAAGTGGCATTTCATTTATAGTGGCATTGGCAAGTAAACACATAGCATTCTGAAAGAATTCATTAAATAGGGACGTGTTAGTTTACAGGTTTAATCCATATGATATTTATTGGCAGTCATGCAGGCAATGACAGGCAGCCAACACACTATTCAGTGGACTTTTCCACCCATCTGTTTATCCATCTGTTACTTGAAAAATAGATTGCTTTTTTTCCAAAAAAAGCATTGTTTTAGCAGGCCAGTGAGATAAAGATATGTTGAAGTATAGAACTCATTGTAACAGGACTATCTGAAACATCCAGCAGTATCTTGATATGAAATAATATTGGTAACTGGTGTGCCTCTGGCCCCCGACACTTACACACATGCCACAGTATATTACCAAAATAAACTCAAAATAGACAGGTTCAACTTCCTTTTTTTATGTGAGCGGAGGCAGAAGATGGCTTTTTGACCATGTTCTTGAGTTACGTGTTGCTGAGCACACATTACCTTGTTAAGATCAGAATGCTCTGGAAAAAAAAAAGGAATAATCTGATTTTTAATCAGAATGGCAATATTAACTTGTGCACTGTGTTGACATAGTAGGAACACCTCAAAAAGAGAATTAAGTTATTAAATTTCAGTCAGGTGCTTAAAAACGTCATTAATGTTATGTAAGTTGTTTTTATGCTATGGATTTCTGAAGCCTACAGTTTTTAATATTGTTATCTTTTTGTTTGAAAATGTGTTTTTCCTCAGGAAGAAAAGATTATGAATATGCTTTTGAGGGAAAAAAGTCATTTAAAAAACTCTTAAAATTTATAACTTCATATAGCTACAGCTATACTAAGAGACACATTCCAGAGATATCAGCTGAATGACTAAATTGAGGAAAACTAATTCTGCAATTTTTGATTGTCATCTGCCCTTTAATCTGTTGTTTTAAATTCTTGTGTAAAAGAAATGCCAAAACGAGAGGAGAAATTTCAGATATTTGTTGTGTTGTAATTGTGCTGATGAAAAAGGCTTGCATTGGCAGAGATTTATGATGTCCCCAGTTCTGGTGAACATTACAAAATGTGCATTGCAGCATATTCTGTATGGTTCACGGGCTGGCTGATTCGCAGTGTTCTCCCTGAAAATGCCTTCGTGGCAGATTTGCTACAATTTATTTTGGTAATGTGGTATTCTACAAGATAACAGAATCAATGACAATGTCTGGCAAAGATTTCTATTGGGAGATCTGCTTCCATTTTGGTAACATTTTTAGCCTATGAAATGTATAAACTGAGAAATGAATTGATAAATAATTTCCAAAATATTAAGTGACAGAGCATTGTGCCTAAAAATACAAAGCCAAAGAAACTCCTGTGGACATTTCCACTGATTCAAAGAAGCATTACAAATGGCTCTGTGCTTACAAATGGCTACTATGCTGTCACTCTGCAGAGGCAGCAAAAGGAACCTGTTCCTTCAGTTTAAGGATGTTGACCCAGAATACAGTTGGCTCTCTGGGCTGCAAGCACAAATTGCCAGCTCGTGTTGAGCTTCTTGTCAACCAACACCCCCAGGTCCTTCTCATCAGGACTGCTCTCAATCCATTCTCTGCCCAGCCTGTATTAGTGTTTGGGATTGCCCCATACCAGATGTAGGATCTTGCACTTGGTCTTGTTGCACCTCATGAAGTGTGCACAAGCCCACTTCTCAGGCCTGTCCAGGTCCCTCTGTCACTGTGCCACACAGCTTGGTGTCATCATCAATAAAGAACAATAAGACAGCATAGGGAAGAATCACAAAACAACATGGAGGACTAATTATTATTTCTTCTGAACTTTCAGCATGTCTTTCTATTTAGAGCTGAAAGGTTTCAGCAGCTGAAAAATGAAGATGACAGCAAAGTAAGGATATTGTTGTTATTATTTGCCCATCAGGCAAGCAACATGCAAGCATGACTTTTTTCTTCAATTTAATTTAGTTGAAAGCATTAATAATAATCTACCAAATTGGATCAATTTTTAATATTTCCTAAGGGAGTTTATTCACAGATTTCACAATTATATATAGTCTTGTTAGGAGGCTACTCTACTGTAGGATTTTCCCCCAACTCTCCTGAGATAGCGGTATGATTGCTTCTAACTCATTGCACAATGTGACATTCTGTGAAGAGAGAACTTAAAAAACAGGTTTTATTCTGAAAAAAAAAAAAAAAAATGCATTCTATTTTTCATGGAACAGCCAATGGTATGGAAGAAAATTAGGAAGCAAAATATCTAGCTTTTTTTGTACTCATATTTGTCTGGGGTATGTATGCTACTGAAAAACAGCACAGAACATAATTTACCGAGGGACTATTGCAAAGATAGTGTTCATTTTCCTTGAAAGTAATCAGTAAATTCAGAATTTAAGGTGTTGTACCACCAGTCTTTACAAACATGCTCCAAGTGTATTCAAAATGGTGTACAATATGAGACGAATATAAAGAAGTATACAAATCTGGAAAGCTTTGGGGAAAATCTTCAAGGAAAGACTTTCCTGGCATAAGTTTAAGTTTGTAAGCAAATTTAAGTAATGTAAGAAAATAATTTGTGTGTTTTACTGCTGAGAAAGTAAACTCAGAGGAATAACAATGTGTGTGCGTATCGAACATGAGTAAAGTTACATGGAAATTTACAGGAATTTTCTGTGCAAGTTAACCATGCCGACATGCTTGGTTCGCAACACATACAAGGTGAATTAACCCACCTGAAATAGGCTATTTCTGGCTCATTTGGGCAATTAGGCCTAAAAGTTTCAAAAATGTCATGCTTATTTTGAGTCAAGAATGCTTAAAGAACAATTTGCATGGTCATGCTCTGTAAAATGATATCCTAGATTGTTAGGCAATGACAGTAAGCCCTCAGGATTTTCACCTTTCTGAGGATTTCTTAGTCCTCAGAAATTACTCAAAGAGAGGTGTAAGCAGGGAGAAATAATGCTCTACATGGCACTTAAGTATTCTGTGAAATAGGCAGAATATATTTCAAATGCTTCAGAGCAGAGGGAACACCAGACGTGTTTGCACATTTTAAGGACTCCTTCAGAAATATGGAAGGAATTCACTATCACCCTTCTTTGACTGCAATTACAGTTTGTCCTTAAATATGTGTGTGTGTGTGTACTTCACACAGGAATAGCATTCATCAGCAGGCTATTCCAAGGCTTCATAAAGTCCAGTAAAAATCCTATAGTGTGGTCTATCTTGGCTTACCACAGATTACTGCATGTCTTGCAGTTGACTTTAGAGTCTGCTATGTAATTGTGTCCTTGAAATTGTGTGTTTGCTGCACTGATTTTTAGAAGTAACTCAACAAGTGGAGTCAAACTTCAGTGTTCATTCTTCTATGAATGTAGTAACTTGATGATGATTAGCACAGAGGGAGGCTGTGCTTGACAATAAGGTGACTGCTGTAAACTGGAAGAGGAAACTAGAAGTAGTTTAAAGAAAAAGAAAATATGGATGAAAGCTAAAATAAATATAAATGTAAAAGAAAGATAAGAGCTTTCAAATATTTTGTCTGGAAGCTGGATTCTTTTACCTGTCATGTAGCAGTTACCCAACTAAATTACTCAGCTGAGCAAAAGTGCTTTCAATTTTTTTTTTCCTTTTGTTTCTGCATATCCATAGTACAGGTCAAAGCCTAGATTACAGTCTAGAAGAGATAAGAAGTCAGCAGTTAGTTGAAAAGTAACATAGATATTTGAAGGAAATCTTGTTACAAGCCTTCTGACCTGTACAGTAGAGTAGATAGCAGTATAATTTCTCATGAGTTTGCTTCTTCCCAGGTACAGTGGAAATCAGAGAAAAAATAAGATGCTTATTTAGGAAGTAAGGTGTTACTCAACACATGAAATGACAGGTCAGGTCTATAATACTGCTTTACATTACTTCTGCTCCTGTACTCATATTTCTTAGCATTCATTTGTATTTGAATTTGAGACAATACTTCTCCCTCAGTTTCATTGACAAACTCTTATTTTTAACACATGGTCTCTCAAACACCACTTAACGGTATGTTGTTTTACGCCTAATGCTTTCTCAGGACTTTGGTTAGCTCTTTGTACCCATTGACTTTGATGGTATGTATATATTGTAATAACTTTAAACGGTACTTTTAAAAATGAAGTAGCCTTTAAAATACCTATAATACCTCATCGTGGAATGGAGTCACAGGGGTTCCATAGCATAGCTGGGGCATTGCTTCTTATATGGATTTCCTGCTCTCATGCTGCCCGAGATTGACATCCACATAGGACCCTACCACATCAGAACCATGATGGTCCTTGGGTTGAAATCTGGGTAAATTGATAGGTAAGTTGTACGATCAGTAAGATACGTAATTTAACTCTGGAATAATACTCTTAACTTTCATTGGAAAGTATGAAATAAAATATAATGAGATTCAAAAGCAAATGTCAGAAAAGTTCAAGCATGGAGGCTTTTAAAAGTCCAGGAAACAATCTTTCAGCTTGTCTCATGGTTACTTTTCATCAGCCAACACCTGGATCTCGCTTAGCCCTAAACCTCTATGATATTAATAGTTGGCCTTTGCCCTTTAGTTGTTCATTTATTCCACCTGCTGTCTAAGAAAAATGCATACAAACCTTTATCTTATGTATTAGTCTTAAGGGAATTTCAGAAGGGTGGTGGTAAAATTCAAGGAATCCAGAAGAACTGTGTTAGGAAACAATTATATTGTCGCTGAGAGGTGAGTCGTTTTTCAGCTGCCAGATGAATTACTGTTTGGGATTTAAACATGCCTGTTTCTACTTCTCTTCAGTGGTAGTAGCTTTGAGTAAAGTGGGCTAAGGAGAGGTACAAAACTAGCTCCTCCCTGCACAGATCTGCCTTATTTTAGAGTGTTTTCAAAGCTCCTTGTCTGCTCATAGTGACATACTGGGAGAAATCTTTGCATATAAAATACCACTGAGTGAAATCCTGGGAGACAGATCTCATCTGCAAGGTTGCGTGGACGCTAATTAATCATACAAATAGGTTCAGTCACTGCCTGTATCTCTGGTTTCTCACACATTCCAGGAAGGTGGAACAGCAGTGAAAGTAGGTCTACAGCCTTCTCTGGGAGTAGGCACTTTTTTACTTTTTTTTTTTTTTCTCCTTTTTTTTTTTTTTCCCAGAAATGAAATTACTTTGGCTTTTTCTACTGCCACAAGGTTTGACAATCTTGTGTCTAATTTTCTTAGTTCTAAAAAATTGGTAAATGCTGTTTCTTTTCTGATACAGTTTTATCCTTCAAATTATTATGGTATTTGGAATTACTTCTTTACTGGACTCTGGTCATGATATTGACAGTTGAATTAGGAAGGATGAAGAAAAAATAATTGTATTCAATTTTGTTAGTTGGCTTGTTGGGTGGTTGTTAGTTGGAGAGGAAAGAAAGGTGCTGTAGAACAGAGATTTTGACTTTATTGTGGCGGAACTGCATCCACTTAAAGTCATGATGATTCATTGTTTGTAAAAGATCTATTTTTAGCTGGCCTGAATTATATGGAGATTAAAGAGAATCATTAGCATAAAATTCCCCTTGATGCTTCTGCAGTTGGTATAATACAAAAGACTTTGATAAGATTTCTTCAGCCTAGATAGCTTTGGTGAATCCCTAAGTATGCGCAAAAGGCTGATTGGTAACCATACAGAAGCTTTTGTGGGTCAGTGATCTATTCCTCTGAGCACAATGCAACTTTTCATACAGAATGCATTCCAAAATAATGCTTTTTAGAAATAGAAGTGACAGAAGAAACAGAGAGATGAAGAGGGAGAGAGGGACATTTATAGCTGTAGAGCGAACACAGATATCTTTAGGAAAAACATTTGTCTTGGATTTTGCTGTTTGTTCTGATCTCTTAGGGCAGAGTGAATGCAACTTTCACTTCATTGCATCCATGCAGACCATTGTTGCCTGTCACATCAAAATGCATGCGGCTAGGGTGGTTGCTGCTACATGGTGTGGATTGCAGTGGTGAGGAAGGACCAGCTACTGTCAGTCACTGATGAGTAGTTGTGTAACTTCTCTCATCATGTATCAGCATGCCATAGCAACATAACTCCAAAGGCATTCGTTACAGTACCTCAGTTGTAACGGTCAATAGTATTTGCCATCCTAGGAAAAAATGTCATAGGAGAGGAAGTCCAAGAAGTGCTAACATCTTGGTTTTGCTCTGATGAAGAAAAACTTAACCGTGAACTTCAGAAGTCATGTATGAAACCATAAACGGCCTCCACACTTAGCTGGGCAACTGCAAACCTGTATTACTTAAGTTCCATTAATATGGTGAAACATAATGTCTTAGGATATGTCATTGTGAATTTGGCCTACTGATTTACCATTTAACTTCTAAGTACAAGTTAAATCATGGTAACAATAGCTACTCTACAAAAATGATCTCTGAAATGCCCTTATTCTTTTGTTCTGAATAGACCCACTTCTCCTTTAGGTTCTTAAATATAATAAATTTGCTGGTAGAGGACAATAACAACAATAAAAGTGAAATCAAACACAAATCAGGAAAAATATGAGGGCATAAGCAATTGTTTTGTAAGAGAAGATTTTATGTGAGTTTTCATTACAAAGAGATGAGATTCATTGGAAATTTATGTATGTGGAGAGAATACTTAGACAAAGAATAAATCCATTGCAGTAATTCTCAGTGTTAGTGGACGGACTCTTAATACGTCTTTTCACATTATGCAAAAACAGCAAACAAAAATAAGGGTCACAGCTTTAAGAAGAGTTGTCTGTAATATCTGTTAGACTGAGCAAAATGTCACAACATGTAGTCTTCTGGAAAAAGCAAATAGGTCATTAAATCTCAGATGAATAAAGCATGTTTCCAAACTGCTATGGAGTTTGTCTTTTTGGAATCACTGCAGCAGTGCATGGGCTGTGGCTATGGTGTGTGAAGACAATCGGGCAATAGGTTTTAGTGGGACTAAAATTTGCCCCACGGTGTCAGAATGAATGGCTGCTTTGAAGATTGTCTCATGCAAAGAAAGAGGCCCACCAGCTGCAAAACAGGTGGTAACCCACCAGGGGCAGGCACATATGAAATCACGGCCCTTTACTTGGATTTCAGTGAAAGGAAAAATGAAGGGATAAAAGGTAGAAGAGCTGATTCAGAGGAGCAGCTTCCTAACTTTTTATTAGGGCTTTCATAAACGAGATTGTGTTTAGGCTGTACACTGGGATAATGAAGATTCCAAATGCTGAACATAAAACGTGTGGGCCTCACAACCAGGTGCACGTCTGCTTCATGTGTTAAAAAATCTCATTGGTGCATGGGTATGTCTTTTCATGATGTGTTTATATCTTTTATGTGACTATTTCTTTAGTGAAAGGATCTTACACTCTTACTACGCTCAAGGAGCTGGTAACGTTGCCATTCAGTCCCCAGTGGTTCCGTACGAAACCCTACTCTCTTGTCTTTTTAGAGAACTTGGAACAGAAGAATGAGCTGGAACAACCTGCCCTGCTGTATTATCTCAGAGAATAACACAAGGCTGCCAGCAGCAAAATTGAAGTTATTTCAGATCTTTTTGAAGTTCTAGACTCAAGAGAAAAGTCTATTTTAAAATAAGGTAATATTTTTCCTGTGTATTTGTTTGCAGCCATCTTAATGAAAGGAGAGAGCACTGCATGTAGCATTTTTGAAAGAGAAGGGAGAAGAAGAGCTTTTATCTGGCCCTGAAATACTTAGTGTATAGCTAGCATTGCACTAAATAGGGTTTTATGTTTTATAGGCAGTGCCAAGATGTAATTCCTGTCCAACAGTAACAGGGAATATTTCCCAGCACTGAATCTTGATTGCCTGTGCTGTTTCCTGTTAGAATTGCCTTGCATCTTCTGTTTGGCCTGGTCAGATAGAGTTTTCCCCCATAGTTTCTTGGACGCAAAGAAGCTGGTATGGGCCAGAGATCAGTCCAGCTGACAGCTGGGAGCAATCCATTTTCTGGAAAAAGATAATATAATTGTATAAATGCAGAAAGACCAGTGGCCACGGGGAAAGCAAACAAGTTCTGTTAATGTTTAGTTTAGCTAGTTGCAGAAGACTCTTGTGTAAAAGTCCCCCTTTAAACTGAATTAAATGCTCTCAGCACTTCCTGGGATTGGACAGTTTCATCCAGTAGGAAATTCAAGTGTTAAATTTTGGATAGAATTACTACCATTTATAAAGTGGGATTGAAAATTTTTCTAGACCGTAGCATTGAAAAGATCTTAAGATTAACATCCTGAAATATAGTTGTATTACATATGGAGAGGGGACAAGTAACAGGAAGGAAGAAATGAGAAAAGTTATCCTCTTAGCTTGTAGAGAAAAACAAAGCTTTCCATGATGCTGAGGTTTCAACACATGGCATTAGCTTGAGCATTGTGGGAGCCGCTGTGATTACAGCCCATTGGTTCTTTAGGGGTGGACTTTTATGGTCAAAAAATGTGAGATTAAGAAGGGACTTGTGAGGTTGTGTCTGCATGGTGCAGGAAAGCAAATACCATTCATACTCGATAGACTAAAATGTGGATGGTTTCACCAGGGCACCTTTGAGATGGGCTGCCTGTGGCAGAAGATTAAAATGTGAGTTCAGTTCTTTATTTAAGTAGTCGGTTAAGTAAGTATGAGATGGGGTCTGTGACTAGCTTCCCAGAATCTCCCAGGACAGCTAAAGTGAGCTGTAAATACATAGTGTACATCAGTGATCTCCCAAGAGACATCAAGCTGTCACTGTTGAGCAAAAGAAGATTTTCACTGTATTGAGATAGATCTTGCTACAAACTTATGGTAGACGTTTCCTTGCAAGTGAGGGGGGGATGCTTCTGAAGTTGTTGTTAGGACAGGCATTTTAGAATGTCATAAATAACACTGTTAATATTTCAGTCATCATATTTCATTCACTCACAAGATTTTAATCTGCTTTTGCAGAATTTGCAGGATTGCTGCTCCCTAGAGTTCTGTACTTTTAACATGATATATTAACTGCTTTTTTTTTGCAGCATCATGTGAACTCCCCTCCTAGTTTGAATTAGTTAAAAGTTATTCTAAAATCCTCATATTTCTTTTGTTATTACTTAAAACACTTTCCATAGCTATGTTTTTTAAAAGCAAATAACATCTGGCTGGTGTGTTTAAAAATCAGTCTGTAGCAGATAATGTAAAAATGACCTTGGCCCTAAATGTAAAAGAAGAAGTGTGGGGGGCGGGAGACAGGAAGCTCAGGAAGCTGGCTGAACACTATGCTAATAAGAACACAGCTCATACTCTGCGTAAAGAGGGAGAGGAAAAAAAAAAAAAAAAAAAAGACTTCTCGGTGAAGCACTTTAAGGCTAGGTTATTTGAATGTTTTTTTGTCTGAATGACGCAACACTGAGCTCATGAGAGTCAGATCAAATCCAGAGGAAGAGAAGAGGCAAGAGTCCAGCTGGGAGTCCTGCTATTCACTGATTCACAATAAAAATGTTGATAAAATATGAATCTTCTGAAGTCCAGGCAAGGTAAAAAAACTTAAATTGAGACAATGAATAAAGTAAATATTTCTAGCTATTAAAGCTTGTTGCTGGTAACAAAAAAAAGTTTAGTAATAGAATTTGTTGTAAATTTATATTTCATTGTTTCATAATATTTTTGAACTGGGAAGCTACTTATTTCTTGTATCTCACTGTCACTGTGATTCATTTTGTTGTTTCTTAATTGTTTATTAAAAAAATCAACAAACAGTCACCAGCTGGGAACGAAGTCATGAAGTTGCAAAGAACCTATCAATGCCAACTGAAATCCAAGGTCAAGTTGTTGACTTCAGTAGATACCAAATCCTAAAACGGTAAGGGAGACACTGATGTTTGTATCTCTGCTTTGCTTAAAAGTCATTCTTTCCTACTGCTTCAGCTGTAAATTGCTAAAACAATGCTCTACTGATATTTTAGAACATGTATTTATCACTTCAGGTCTGTCCTATTTGCACATGGCTGAGATGAATATTTTTTTTTCAGTGGGATTTTAAAACTTGGGGAGAATAATTGTGGTAAATTCAACCATTGGAACTACAGTGGGTATATTCACTTTTCAGCTGATTCACTGGGGCTACGCTGGAACATGCAATTTTTTCAACAAAGTTTAGTCCTAAACTATAGAAGGATCTCTTTATAATCCTCTGTACAAATATAGTTGCCATTCTCTTTTCACAACAGAAGACCTGGTCAAAAGAAAGCTTGAAAAAAAGATGTTTTAACTTCACAGTTGCTAGATCCAATGGCACACTTGTCCAAGGCACTGAGTTACATAGATTCATAGGTAGAGGTGTGTAAAAAGCCCTAGAACTAGTGCATTGCGTGCGCGGAAAGGAAAAACTGTACAGGACATTAAGCCTGATACTTATATTTAAAATTAGAAGAAATTTATGTTGCTTCCTGGTATTCTTGTTGAAAAAAAAACATCAGTAAATCTTTTTTGATGCACTGTTGTAATAACTTTCTGACCCCTCTGTGTTCCCCAGCACAGCGCTACCCCAGTGTTACAGTTTGAGCAGTGTCCTGTACTCTGGTACTTAAGTTTCAGGATTAACAGAGCCAGCTGAAAGAAAGTGAAAACTCATTCCTGAGTAGGAACGTACTGTGCGTTAAAGGTAAGATTTGGAGAATGAAGTCTTTTCTTTCAATTATTTTTCCAAGGGACATAGAGCAATCCTGTGCTATGTGGTCCTCTCAGAGGCCACCATAACGACCTCATGGGTTCAGTGAGAGAGACTGCAGTTCTCTTTTTTTCTTCCCAAGTGTGTCTAGGAGCATTCTCACTGCCTTTATGGTAGCTTGCTATGGCATAGACACATTAGCAGTGTACACTACTTTTCAAAGGTCAGTCTTCAAGCCAAGAGAGTTACAAAGGCCAATTAGGAAATCCCTTCCTCATGAAGCAAACCACAGCACTCTTACCCAGTGAGCAACACTGTTAATGAGTTGATTCAGTATTTTCATGCTAAGGGGGAGAGGCAAGCAACCTGCACGTGCACCCCTGAAGCATGTGCAGCAATGGCAGATCTTACCAAGGTTAGCCAGTGTCTTAAATCTATAGCAGCTCCGCAGACAGTGTGGCAGACTTTGCAGAACTGCATCATTTTACAGGACTGGACTATCTTTGGCAACCTCACACGTTCTGCAAGTTTCATATCAAGTTTTTAATGACTTCAAGGTGTCACAGTTTTTGTTGATTGTACAATCGGGTCTAAGCAGTGGTTTCCACAGGACAGCATGCGGTGGTGCCAAGCAGAGGTTTAGGGGTAGCAGTCACAGTAGTTGGTTCTCCATTTTGTTTTCCATCAACCTGACATTGTTGATTGATTATTTTTTGTCAACCTAAGAAATGATTAATCTAATGATAACTGACAGAAGTAAAGCTCATTTGCACAAGGATATGGCATAAAGACTTGGATACAAGCCAAGTATGTGATGTAATGTTTGTGTATAGTGTAGTAGTGGATAAAAGCAATAAGTACGGTAATTTTATTAAGGTAGCTGTCAGAAAGAAATCTCTGTCTTTTATGTTAATGCAAAAATTCTATAATGATGTGAATTAAGGTCAGATTATAATTATTAATTAAGATAGCTGGCACTGCAGAGATGTCTAGCACAACACTAGACGCTGAACAGAAGTTTCTTTCATAGCAGTCTTATTTTACTAGCTAATGTTGCTTATGAGCATCATGGAATTGTGCAATTAATTATGCTTAACGAAGAATAGCTTCAGCCTACCTAATTGATTCCCTGATAATTTACCTAGAAGATGACTGAAGATTTCTTTGTGCATTTCCAGGTGTCAGCTTTTGGAAATGGGTAGTTTTATTGTCATCCATTTACAGGAACACTGTGGTCTTTCATGCTGATCTGTAATGTTTCTTCCACAAGTACTATGACATTATCATGAGATATCTCTATACTGTTGTCCATTTAAATTTTATGGATAGAAATATACTTTGATCTAGTTTATTAGTGTTTCAATCATTTGATACAGGTCTACCCTTTTTCTAAAACAGTGAATTAGTATTTCTAATGCACTAATTGTCTTCAAAACTTTTGTTATGAAGGACATTCTTGAGTGGCAATCTCCGAGTTACATCAAAATGGTGTTTTTTGTGTGTTATTTTTAGAAAAGTTGTGCAAGTAAAGGAAATTTATAGACCATATTGCCGCTTGTAAAAGATTTGTGGTATGTAACTCCGTCAAATTTTAAATCCCGTGAATCCTATTTTATGACAGTAATAAATAAATACTGTGATGAGTACCAGAACGTTGCTTCCTGGCTGCACAGAAGTGGCGGCCTGTTGTAAGGCTCTCAAGTCATGTCCAGAAGTTCATTCTTTTCCCCTGTCCTGATGAGCTTTTCTGTACAGTCTGCATGTGTGTCTGCTTTATTTTGAGGCAGCTGGATGGGTATCGTGCATCACGTCTCTGTACATCAGATGCTATGAAACATTTGGAAATGTCAACATAATTCTTTGCTCACTATTGGCTATAAAATAGCCGAGTGTGTGTGTTATTTTGCTTAAAGCAACAAAAATGTATCAGGACACTCCACATTCTGAAGCAAAATATTGACTGGCTCATTTTGCATCTGGTGACTTCAAACATTTATCAAATGAACAGTGCTTATTTGATGTTTTCTATAGTTTGGTAGTTAGCCCAATTTTTCTTGCCCTAGGAATTAGTTCTTCAGCTACTGCACTTAACTTTCCATCAGCGAGTAAGGAATGCCTATTTTCACCATCATTGCAGTATATTATTCACATATTTGTAGCTCTTTCTTCAGTGAATTCTTGTTATGCAAACCAATAAAGGCAGTTAATGGCCCCTGTCTGTTATCTGTGCATATCGCAAGTCGTGCTGTGCTGTGGTTCCAATTTCTAATTTGGTTATACAGCTTGAAATCTACTAGGGTACCATCAAGTAACTAATACATTCATTTCAAACTGTGTAATTAATTGCACTTTAATTCTGTTTGATTATTGGACAGCACTGTGTATCTGAAAGCCATTAAACTCTTTATATGACAAGGTATACAAGTTTCTTTCTGAATGTATTCTGAGGACAAATCTATTAAGTTTTTTCTGCCTACTCACATTCTGGCTTTGCAAATTTCTATTTTTTCAAGCCAGAAACAAACCTACAGTTTCTATATAATAAACTTCTGCAGACTTCAGTGCTGCATTTTTAATGGACTCAAAAGTCCGTGCATGCATTTTTAGCCATCTCATTTTTGTTGTTCATGGTTAAGCCAAAAATGTAGTCTTTAGCAGGTTTGCATTCCACTTTGGTACTTTCTTTCTCACAACAAATCTCATCCTACTCAAATTTAGTTCTGTGTACACCTGTTACTACTAGTCCTTTAAAACAATTGCTGCCAGGAATACAGATCAAGCTGAAATCCCATCTACTGTATTTTATACTCACATTTAATAATGATAGCATGTGTCTGAAGTCCAGGATCTCAGAAGAATCATCTGAAAAGGCAGTGATGATAGACCACTGAAACAGGAAGATAGTTTAAAAAGAAAGAAAAAAGTAAACCTTGGGGTTTTTGTTCCCAATTGCTTTTTTTTTTTTTTTTTCCCTCCCTTGTTTTCAAAGGAACAAAGGAGATGGGGGTTTCAGGCAAAAAAGAAGGCAAGAAAAGTAAAGTAGCTATTTCCTCCCAGGAGGGAGAGAAGTGTCGTCAACAAACCACCAACCATCTATGTGTTTGCCACCTGTCTGATGGTAAAGGGGGGACTTGAAGAAGACAGGGGGGTGGTAGTTTGTTTTCTGCAGGGAGGGTTTTCCTAGCTAAGTGAAGGAGGAAGTACACAGATGCCTGAGGGAAAGCAGATAAGCAGTTAGGAGAACCTGGTATCACTGGGAAAATAGAGGTGAGCTGATTTGAGAAGAGCTGACTCCCTGAGCAAAGAGCTGATGACAAAGCTTATTGATTCCTGTGGCTTTGCAACAAATCCTGAATGCTGTATCGTGAAACACTGTTCTTCCTTCCCTTGTCTGGCTGAAACTACAGACGTAACTGTCTGCGTCCTCTTCATGTCTGAGATTCATTTTTAGAAGATATTTTGCAAATGTCAGAATTAGATTTATTTTTATATTCAGACTTATAACTGTTGCTTAGAAGTACAACTAATAGCTACCCACACTCATACATGGACATGGGCAGGCTGAGGAAGAGACTCAGTTTCTTGCTTCCCGGTCTCCTGTCCAAGTGACTTGACTCTGGTTGTTCACCACAGTTACTCAGTTCTTGTTCTTCTCTAGACTCCAAAAGTTGAAGCTTAACATTTTTTATTACTACTTCATTTTTCGCTGTCCTATCACCTGGGTTTCACTAGAATCTGAATTAACCTATCTATGTGCATAGCCTCTCTCTCCTCTCTCTCTCTCTTTTTTTTTTTTTTTTTTAATTTTCCTTCACTGATATTAGCATATCTGTTAAGTGAGCATATAGGTGTATTTATTTATGGAAGTGGAGTACTAGCAGTAAAGACATATATTCCTCAAAATCGATGTTTTCATTCAAAAAAATATTCTTTAAAAACAAGCAAACACTCAGACAGGAGGAGCCAAACATGTAACATGCTTACCTTTAAAAGCAAGTATGGGCATGTTTTTCATTTGTCATCCTGCTACGTTCTCTTTTTTTTTTTTTTTTTTTTTTTTTGTGCTGCATTAAATGTCTGAAGGCTATCTCTGCCATTAGATTCTTAATTAAGGACTTGTCTGTGCCTAGGGGTAAGCCTTTGGAGGGCTACAGTTCACATGGCATTGAGGAATACTTGAGATTAAGACTCTATTTAAGCAGACATTTTTATCAGATTTCACGTTTAGCCTTTTTTTCCCATGTGCCAAATGAAAAATTACAGATTAATTTCATCAGCAGCTAAACTTCAGAGACTAAAACATGCTCAATGTAGAAAGAGCACTGGAATTTCTTAAAGTAAGCATTCTGAGTATCTAAGTGAGCATGTGCAGGAGGTAAATGAGGAAAGTAGGAGACAGATCCCAGTCCCTCAAAGCAAATGTCAACTTCAAAGGATACTAACTCCTCAAAATAGATGAAAATTTTCACCCTAGTTTTATAGTGTGTGCATATCATTTTCCTTTCTTCGTGATCTTATTACTGGAAATTTCAGTCAGCTTTGCTTTCTGTTTGTATGTTGACTGTCTGAAGAAGCACATATTGAAGAACTTAAGTCAAGGCTGAAGTTAAATTGTATTTGAAAGAAAAAAAGTTATATTGAAAAAGCTTGGTACCAGGTGCAGTTTAATCTATATTCTGCTGATGTGCTTAAGGATCCATATCATCATACATACCTGCCTGCCTCTTTAAACTTGCAGATGTTTAGATGAGAGAGGAGATAGATGCATGACTGCATGTTTAAGTGAGTCTTTATAGTGTTGGCAGGAATAGTCATAAAAATTATTCCATTTTAACATCTGTTTCAGTAATGCTGAAATTACTGAAAATATATTTCTCAGTTCCACAGTTCAGTGTCTGCTCAGGATTAAATTTTACACTTTTTCTCTGCCACAAAATTTGCTGGATGTTTTTTTAACCTGATGGCCCTTAAATTTCTAATATGTTCTAAAGATGAAATGCTGAGATAAATAAATAAATAAATAAGTGATTTTTATCTGTGTTGACATTAGGTTTTTAGTCTATATACAGCTGCATGCAGTCACACCATCAGTTCTAGAGATTAAACATTCTGACAATAGCTATAAGAAAGATGGTCAGATTAATTTCTTATCAAACTGAGTTGATTCAGAGTAAGGAACAGAAACCATCTGATGTATTTTACAGATCAAAGCTAATTCTCCATTGACACACATGCACTTGAGTAGGCGCATCTGTATGACAGCTAAATTATAGGAGTGCTTTACACACACATTATCTTGTCACAACATAAGAACATCCTACTGTGCTAAACTACCTCTTCAGGAAGAAACATGTAATTTTCCTATAGTGTTAGGGAGGATGCTAAGCAGCTTCTTTCTTTTTACATCTCCTTTATTTTCACCTGCTACAGGCATGAGAGAAGAGCAAAAGTTTTAAATAAATTTGAAAACAATTCATTTTATTTTATCTGTCACTTCACCCTCTCTTCACCTTCTGTCTATTTAATGAAATGTGTTAGTAGCTCTGCTTATGGCTGGAAGGAAAACAGTGATTTGGCTTTAGAATTTAGTTGCTTACTTAAAGGGACTGATTATAAGGATTTTTTCTATTTATGTTTTAGGGGAGGTGAATATGTCAATATTTATTAAAGCATATCTATAACACCTTTGTAAGAAATGGCAACGAAGCACAGTAGTTTTCATTGATTCATCTGTGCTACTAGAATGAGACTTGGTTTTGTTTGTTTTGGAAAGCTTGGTGAATGTGGCAGCATGCCCTAGCAGCTCATGCTGGCCAGCTTGAGACTAGGGGTAGGTCAACCCAGGCTTCTGAAAACTTAATCTTTATTAAACCAACATGCTATAAATTGAGCTCAACTTCTCCCAACTTCCTATAAACCTGTTTAACATATGGGACCTCAAATTGCAGCAGGGCGGCATTAGTAACTGAGCTGACACTGGCTCTGTTTGTGCCAGGGCTTTTTTTGATTTTCAGCCCATTACAAAGAAAAAGGACACTTGCAGAAGTAGAATAATCCACTTCAACATTTATCTCTTGGAACAGTTTCCCTGTTTTGTGGTGCTAATCCCATGCTTCCGGTTCTGGAAGCCAAAAAAAAAAAAAAAAATTCTGCAGATCGATGCTCCTACAGGTGAATACACTAAAAATTCAATAAAATACAATAAATAAACAAAAGAGGCACCTGGAGGCCTGGAAGTGGCCTGCTCGCTGGTCGCGCAGGTGCCGTGTATGGAGCAGGCCGCTGGGCCTTCAGCTCCAACACTGCCCAGTGCTGAGGTGGCAGAATATGGCCGGCCGGGCGCCATCTTGGCATTCTCCTTGCCTGCCCCATGGTGGGTGTCCTGAGGCTGGGGCGCACAAGGATGTTCAGTGATACTGCCTAGCTTGGAGCTTTGGTCTTGAGGAACTGCTATGGTACGCTGGGGGAAACGTTTTTAGAGTAATTCAAGATACTTTTTTATTTTTATTTTGTTCTTTGGAATGGCTTGTTGCTGTATGGAGCACCAATCGTGCACCATGACAGGCAAGCTAATGGTAAATGAATTTCTCTACATATCTAACAGTTTGGAGTCCTCCTTTCTGTTTGTCAGCTATTAATTTCCACAGTTCATACATCTGTCTCCAGAGTGGTACTGATTTAGAAGCTTTTCTTCAGGCTTGTTTTAGTTCGTTGCATTGTTGAACTTTCCAGAAGAGTTCTGTTGGGCTGAAAATGTCACTGGCACTGCCCTGTGTTTGTGCTCATCTTTTAGCATTTACACACCCAGACAGGCCCCACATAAATAAAAGTTACTAAACGAGAACCTGGGGCTTCAGGAATAGTTGCATTTCCCGAGTTTTCCTTGTTTTGGTGTGGTCTGTAAGACGTAGCCTTCTTTTAGTTGTAAGCCTTAATCTGCCAGCCAGGGCCCTGTGCACAGAGGGACATTCTGCTTGCTAAAGGTGATTTTAGTTGAAACGTGTCTGTGGCTTCCACTTGTGTAAAGTAGTTTTACATGCAGCTTGATATTTAACACTGACTAAAATGACATCACAGGAAAACACATGAGATGTCAAATTTCCTCATGTTTTGGAAGCTGGGAAATGGTTTCTGTCTTCATGTATCATGCTTTGGCCTATTATGTGAATAATGAATGTGAGAAAAGTATCTTTTATTTCTCAATTTACCAAAGCTGATATTTTACAGAATTTCACAGCAATTTTAGATTAGAAGACTAGACAGTTCTATGCCACTCTCTCCTTCTTAACATCTCTAACATTTCCTGCTCCTATTCACCTGTCATTAAGCTCACACATCTTGAATCTCTCACATGAAGGTTGGTTGCTATGGAAAAAAATGTGATCTCATAAATGAGTCTATTCTGTGTAAGAAAAATTCAAGTATAAATCTGATACTATTCCAATATTTTGGAGAAAAAAACGTGAGGGAAAGGAAGTGAATATTGTTAAAATGCAGTATATTTCCCATTTCCTATTCATGTATAATCACAATTATTACATTGAATCATTACATCATATGTTGTGCATACTCTGAAATACTGATTGCCATGTCTGAAAAAATTGATACACAGCACTGCACTTTTACTAAGTTTTTTTTTTTTTTTTTTTTTTTTAATTAATAATTTTTTAAAAAAAGAATGGGTAGTAAATTCTTAAAAATTGAGCCTTTCTTTTTTTTTTTTTTTTCCTTCTGTTATAGTCTTGTGTATATGTAATAGAAAAAAAGTTTGGCATGCTTTTTCCCAACAGAATTTCTTTCAGTTTGGTTATAAGTTAATCATTGGCATGGAATGTGGGGCCTGTCTGGGTGTGCTATAAAGGTATGTATTTTCTCTTTGATAAAGCTGGACACACCGATATTATTGAACAAAACTGTTATGTAGCATACTTATACATGAATATGGTGAGAGAATGTGACACATTTTGCATTACGTACAGACTGATGTTTTCACCCTTTTCTCATAAGAAATAAGATAATTATGTATCAAATTTATGATACATTGAGAAAAAGTCATCTGCTTTATCATGTTCAGTTATTGTTGTAATTGATTGACAAATGATTCACATCAAGTCTGATTTCTGGCAAATTGTAGTTATTCCTCAGGACTTCTAAAAAGATTAAAGATTTCCTTTTTTTTTTTTTTTTTTTTCTTTTTTCTTTCTTCCCTAGTTAGACTATCACTTGTTTGGCAGAATACATTTAATGATGCTGTTCTCCAAACCCCTATCCATATTGATGCCCTTCATAAGTATGCTTATCGTTTACCACATGGCATATGCTGAGTGGTACCTGGAATGCCTGGAATCCTGCTGTGAAATGGCAATTTTGCTTTCCTTTTTTTCCTTTTTTTTTTTTTTTTCTCCCTTGCTTTCCTTCTCAATCCATTATTTTCTTTTTTTCTTTTATTGGTGATTACAGCCACAGCATCATGGTGTCTTTCAGAGGACACTGGTGGACAAGATGGAGATTCATGGAGCCCTATCTTTGGCATGTAATGAAAGTTCTGCTTTTTTGTCTGACAATTTAGAGAGGTAGGAGAGGTGAATGTTGAGATTGAGGGAAAAGGAATGTGTTTATGGTAGAGTATTGTAAGTGGCTTTGTTCCAGTACTAGTGTAAAACCTTAAATGAATACAAAATAAACCCATGCTGCTATTATCTTGGCCATGATTTGACTATTGGATCAAGATTAAAGAATGTTCACACATTGCTGAGCTGTTAAGTTCAGCACTGCTATTTAAGTAACTCTTCAGTTTACTCCCACGTAAGCTTATAGTCAAAGGTCTCTGCAAAGCATTTGATGGTAGAATTGGGAAATCATGAATGTTCTCATCTGTTTGTATCTTTGTAAGAGGAATACCAAGAAACAAACAAATATTGTGACTGTGAAATCCTTAATTTTAAGCATTTTGAGTTTGACTCTTTTGGGTGGAAAGCAATCCTAATGTGCACAGTACAGTTTTTGTATTTTATCTATTGTTATAGATATGTTCCATTGTGGTTTATTTTGGCTGTGAGCTTTGAGAAGTAAGAACCATGCATCAATATTTTAAGGCACCATCACAGCTGAAGCTTCAGTTAGTTATCCTTTTTTCCACCATGGCATCCCACAAGTCAAGAAAAGCAATGACATCAGTAAGAAGGAGAATATTTTTTGAAATGTCTCCAAAAATAAGTACACAATTGTTACAATACAGCTTGACTTTCTTTACTATGACAAAATCTATCTTTGTCACTTTGGTATTTTCATTATTAGTTGCTATTATCATGTGGCATAAGTGTGTCTTGATAGAATTTTGTGTTAGGGAAGTACTGAATCTTGGTTTTCATGAGTTCTGTTAAGGATATTCTTCACATGATGAAAATCAGCGCTGCCTTCTTTGATAGAGTGGCGAGTGCTACCCCAAAAAATCCTGAGTTCATACCAAGTTTGACACACTGAGTGACCTTGCAAAGGAGATGACATTCCCTTTTCTCGTCTTGATTTTCCATCTGTAAAATGAGGATAATAAGTCTGACCTAGAGAAGAAACACATTAAAGCCATATATGCATTATTAGTGTTTGAAGTTTGATTCTCACTTCGGTGCTGTGTAACGCAATATGGATAGTGAATGTTGTTGACGTATTTTCTTTAAGACAGTCAGGTCACTATTAATACAGGGAGAAGAAGGCTTTGAATAGAAGACAGTTCCTTCTTTGAAGTGAACAGGCATAGGCTAAGTGCTGGGAAAGGGGTGTATTATTCTATTTTACACATGAGTTACTCAAGCTCTGCATCTAGGGTTACACAGGAGAATAATACAGAGCCAAGGACCTAACTAAAAGTTCAATGGCTTATCAAGAAAACAATCTAATATATCTGGCTTCTGTTTGTACTCATCTGGGCGCATCCTGCATATCTAGTGATAAGAACCATTTAAATAAATAGAAAAAAGAAGGAAACTCTTGGCAAAGACCCCAGTGGGCAATACATTTCATTATTTTTGACGACAGCCACACACTGCTGGCCGAGCAACGTCTCTCCTGGCAGGTTTCTGAAAACCTAAATCTTAAAATGACGAGGGAGCTAGAGTCATCTCCAGACATAAACCCTACCTCATCATATTGCACAAAGATGTTATGGTGATTAACAGATGGGAGACAATGCTTGCTCTGCTGGGTTTGTGACAGAACTGTTTGTGAAGCAACAGTAATTGGATACATGATTCTGATCGAGGCCCACACATACCAAAGGATTTAAATGCAGGTACCTTTAGTGAATGTGAATAGGCTTGCTGAAATGCAAGGCACTGCACTGAAAAAAATAATTACTCTAGCTCTCATGAACATTTATGTCAAAAGTATTTCCAGATCTCAAGAGCAACAAAAGGAAATAGATTGCTTCAAAGTGACCAAAGGATTAGTAGGCATGCAGTGCACTGTTTACACAGAGCAAAAGTAAAGCAGGTAGTTATAATCCAAGCCCCCTGTGCACATCCAGTTCCCAGTGTTTTGAAATTGCTGCTGACTCCCATAAGCTGAAAGAGTTGGAATCTTCCTAGAAACTTCATAGTGCATCGTAGTTAGTCATAGAAAATAACTTTTGTAACAGTTTTGTCCAATAATTAGTCTGTGTGTATTAGTGATCATTAGGTTTGAGCTCAGATAATTCTTTAAGGCTTATGTTTGAATATTGGCAACATGCCTGCACATGGTTGCACAAACAGATAAATAAAGCTGTTCAGGTGCTATTTAGACATTGCTGGGTTTTAGATTTTGCATTAATCAATTTAGAGAAATTATTGTTGCTACAACAATAGATACAGTAATTGAATACATTCAATCCATTCCAGCACTGTCTAACATTACTTTTCTTAAGCCATTTATCTTCTTCAAGTAGCTATTACACTAAGCTTTCATAATATATATATATATATAGGTGTGGTAAATGTTTCTATTAGAGTGTCATTGTTAAAATAAGTGCCTAAGCGCCTATTTATCCGTTTTGGTCGCCACTGCAAATTTCAGTCCATCTGAATGCATTTGTGTTTTTCTTTTATGGTAATTCAGAGTAAATAAGTAAATTTTATATGTTAGGTATTCATCCTATAGTTAGATAATTTTTCTTTCCTCTATGAGCTTTCTGACCACATTTGGTAAATAGATACAGAAAATGAAGCAAAGCACTTTCCACTAAATTAGAATACTATGTGTTTGGCTAAGCATGAGTTTCTCTACTAAGAGATATTTTAAAGTATAAAATTAATGTTAAATATTCATTAAAAAACTTTGGTTTCTTCCAAAATGTTCTCCATGCCTTTAAATACATATATAATTTCAATATTTACTACATTTTAAATTATAAAATATAATTAAAACAACAACCCAAGCCTTGTGGAAGTTGTTGATAAATACGTAGAGGACTCCAGAGACCTGATCTGCTAAAGGTAAATATGCACCTGAATAATATTAAATCTGAAAAGATGACAGCTGATTTTAAACGCGTATCTTAGGATAAAGCTAAAAATACAAATGTGATGCAAACGTGAAGAGATATGTCGTAGTGAGAAAGTGCCTTGTTTCAAGTATGGTCTCTAGCTTATGAACCTGCTTGTGAACACATACAGGAGTAAAGTCTCTGATTAGAACATACAAAAGCCTTGGAAACTTTCTAGAATGTGTCCAGCAAAGTCAGATAATCAGCTTTCCAAAGGAAAAAATAGTAGACTTACTGCCAAGTCTACCAACAACATCTCTGAAAGCGGTAACGATGAACAGTCAGTCCATGTGCCCCCCCTATGTGAGACATGCATCATATGTTTTTTGGATGGATTTGTGGTTAATACAAGAAATTTCTGTTAATCCTTTGAGCTATTTATATCCTTTTTTGCTGACTTGTTACAGTTAGACACCTTTGCCGGTGTGTATAGTGCTTTCTATAACAGGATTTTATGGCACCTGGGGCCTTGTGTTAAACCACAGACACTATGAGCCACCAACACCAATGAGTGTTTATACATAATACTTTGTTACTGGAAAACATCCAAAAGGACAATAATGGAAATACCCAACTTGATTAATTTTGGTTCTAGAAATAGAAGAACAGAGAAAAAGCAAAGAAATGAAGGTGATAGTAGTTCAAGTTTACATATATGAAGAGTAGAGTCAAAATAGGATAAATGCTTTTACCTGGAGTCAATGGAAACAATTTGACTGACTTAGGGACACACAAAAGCCTTGTGGCATACCTGGGAAATGACCAAAGCTCTCCAGAACCTTTGCTCAGTAACTGCACTTTGAGGCAATGCTCCTTCTCCAGCCTGTACTTTCTGAAGTTTGTTAGTGAGAGGTACAAGGGGAGAGAAATGCAGAGAAAGCGTGTTGAGATTTTTAACCTCTAATTTCTCTCTCTCTTTTTTTTTTTTTTTTTTTTTGCCTCTTTTGAGATAAAGAAATTCAGTTGTTTCTAAGTTTCTAAGTTGACCAATTGACTATGTGTGAGAAGAGGGATGTATTTTATTTTTTTAGGGGTACGGAGGACTTTCCACTTGGCTTGAAAGTATTTACGTGTTCATACTGTGCTCGTTACTAGCCTAAGACATGAAGTGCTGCTTATCTGTGTAAGCTGAGCATCAGACAATTTAAATGATGTGGTAAATATTTTAAAGAGAAATTTTAGATTCACTTTTTGCAAATGGTCTTTTGGTCCAATGGACTTTGTGAAGCAGCCCTGTGTTAGTGAATGGAACCAAATTCATGCAGCAAAACCTTTTCAAAACATCTTTATTCTTTGGTAAATTCACATTTTATTCTTAGTCCAAAAAGGACAGCTGCACACAGATGGCAGCCGTACTGTCCCTAATTTCACCTGGCAGGTCGTGTCAGTAGAGAGCATGAGTGAACAGATCCTGTCCCATACTAGGAACCAATCTCTCCAGAGCAATTTGACTGTGCTGAGAAGCCAGTGCTGCTGGGTGTACTGTACAGGCCTAGGAAGCCTGCTTTTTTGTACATCATTTGCTCACATACCAGAAGTAACTTTAACTTTAGTGTCTTTTTCTTTTTCTTTTTTTTTTTTTTTTTTAACTGTAGTTTTGGTTATTAAAATTATAAAATAAAAATAATATTTTTTAATGTTAGTGTTTTTTTTTCATATTTTTATTTATTGATTGTAGTGAAGCTAATCACTATTTAGCTGTGTTAGATGTGGACTATGTTATGTTTATGATGGTATCCATATTACAAATGCAAATATCCATCGAAACAGATGCTAGAATCTTTAAAAGTATGTTTCAGTAGTCCAATTCACCAAGGTTAATGTTTGTCAAATACTCCCCAGGGGCTTATTTGCTTTCCGCCTGACATGGCAATCTGCCTCTCTCTGTCCTAGTGTTCTGGCATTTAAAAACCAGCACAAATGTTGGCACTAGACTCCTTTTCTGTGGCTTTCTAAGTTCCTAACTCAGTAGCTTGCAGTTGTGCCTATGTGCAAGAGTTTATGGGAAAACCAGGTGAAAATACTGTAATATAGGAAGAGCAATGAGTCAAGAGTGAGAACAGGAGTGAGTCTGGAAAAAGCTGGTAGGTCACATTCAGTTCTTTCTTTGCCCTTCCATACCAAATATTTGAGCCTGAAGTACCCTGTAAGATCTGAGAGTTAGCTGGAGGAGATGAGAATAATTGAGATGAAATGAAAAAAAATAATTATTTGACCTCTCTACTTTTGTGAAGTTTTGTCCTGGTTATTAATTGGCAGCAGCTTTTACTTTATAGAAGGTAAGCTCTCCCAACCAGACAAAGCAAAAAGCCTCAAGCTTCTCCCAAGTGGAGAGTAGAATGGCAGAGCCAGAAATGAACTCATTTTGTTCATTTTCACACCACTTTTACTTCAGCACTGGAACATAACAAAGATATGTAGAGATGTATGCTGCCGCAGGGAAAAAACTTGACATTAGGCAGATTCATGTTGCAATCTATTTGAGGGTCACAGAAAATGTGAGCTGATTCATATTTCCCTGATAGTTAATTAGGTTTGTTGTGGGAGCAGGACCACTGCGTCAGAGAAATGTAAGTTGGAAAATATCTGCATTTGCTTAACTAGTAAAATAACTGTGGTTGTTCTGTTCCTTTTCTTTAGATGTATGGCGGACTCCTCATGTCTGGCTTCTTGGTGTCCTGCCTTGAGTTTGCTGTCATTAATGTGTTTTTTTTCTGTCCTCTGCCTAGATACGAGTCCCAGACAGACAGACTGATATTCCCACTTGTCTTTCAGAGGCTTTGGTTGTTATTTTTTCTTGTATGGAGATGAAGAAAAAAAATCTTTGTCAAAGAGCCGTAGAGGCTAACCTTATGGAAAATAAACAAGGTGTGGAAATTAATCCTATCTTGGAATATTTAAATTTCAATGAGAAAGCTTGTGGGCTAACATTCACATTCAACATGAAATCTTCAAGCTGTAAATCATAACAGTGTTTTAATTTTTTTTCTCCATTAAAGACACATAAGAAAACATGAATATCTCCCAGTGATATCCTGACTACGTTCATATGAGATACTCTCTTAGATTAAACACTAGCCTAGAATAGCATCAAAATTATGGGAACAAGAATATACAGCTATCCTTTGAAGTGAGGGCAAGTGTAGACATTCCTTTTGTTCTTTGACAAAGTTTATTTGAGAACAATTAAACTATTAAAGCTAGGACAAGGATTTAAAAAAAAAAAAAAAAAGTGTTCAGTGAAAGCCCTTATTTACATACAGACCAGTTCCTGTTTGAATTATTTTCCAATGAAAATTTACTGATTTTTTTTTGTACTTTCCTCAGATAAGGGTTATCCTTAATTCATTTTTGATGCAGTAACAAAACACACAGATTTCAGGAAAATACTTGATTTTTAATTTAGTGCTTTTCCATTTGTTGTTGTTAAATCTTTTAAGAATGGTTTTCAAGAGCAGAATGTATCCTGTTCAAGTTTTTAAATGAAGGGCAAGAAATTACCATCGAAGCAAATCTTTCAAGTTTTCAATTGTCAAGGCTGGTATCGAGATAGATTTACATTGTTTATATTTCATGGTTATTTGCCTAATGCAATTGGAACTTTTATATTTCAACCACTTCACTAAAGATAGAAAATTTAATTCTCATGATAAACCTAAATAAATAAAGCGTTATACTTGTATTTAAACACTAGCATTGGCAGTGGTGGCTAGACTCCAAATGTGGAATTAGTGAGTGTAAATGTATTCAGTTTGGGAAATGGAAAGAGAAGTTCATTTTTCAAAAAGTGGTGATTTCCTACCTAATAATGGGAAATTTTGTTTAGGATGTCCCAGGTGGAAAACCCACAATCAGAAATACTTTTTCATTTTATGTCTATCTCTCCAGGTGACAGTAGAGACCCAAAAGGAAGAGGGCAACTTCTTCAGCTTTGCCAAAGACATCTAGGATTAGAGTACTGAAGTTACACGTGGCATGGAGTGTCTCTAGGGCAGGGAAGGTAAGGGCTTCATATGCTGATTTATTTATTAACCCTCTATCTTAAAGCAATTGACAATTCTTTGTCAATCTTGACTGTAGTAAACATCAGGTTGTGTCAAAACAATCAAGAGTCAGCAACTCTACATTGCTTGTAAACTTGTATTACTGCTGGTCAAGCTTTGAGCACTCTTTTAGATATAGAAAACATTTTAGAGTAAACATGGACTTTGTAGAGATAGCAATAGTTAAGACCATTAAAACATGTAAAATAATGTTTTAAATGTTCTTATACAACTCTTTGGGCTATAAGAAGGGTTTTGAATCATGTATTTAAATCGTCTTTGCATGACACCGATGACACAACTTCTTCATCCTGAGTCAGCATTTACCAAAATTCAACAAGCATTTTTCCTTTTGCAAGAAAGTAAACTCACATTTCAAGTCAGATGTGCTGAGGATGAGGGAGTCCTGAGACTGTCTATGTAGATGGATTTGAATTGGGAACTCTGAGAGGACATAAAGGGCTGTCATGGCAGTCGTTTGAAACAGCTGTGTCTCAGAGTAAATCAGGAATATTACGGCAGCTTTAGGCGCTGGGTTGAACTGATTCTTTGCTGCTGTGTAGCTGTAGGAAAAGGTCTGGTGGGCTAACACAAATGCATTCATTAAAAAATCAGGATTTTTTCAAGATCACGCCTTGTAATGAAGATCTCACACAGAAACTGCAAAATTCATACTCCAAAGTAGACTACTGTATTATTGTTCCTTTCTTTAGAAGGCTTTCTCTTTTGCCAGCTCATGCTGTGGTTTGCTTGTGTCATTAAATGATAATTAATAATGAATCCATGTCTTGCAAGTGTTTTCCATGTTTGGACTGGGTTTCAAGCCGCAGGACAGTAAAAAACTGGAGGTGGTACTTTCTCTCTAGTGTTGCTATACTGGAAATATTTGTGTCAGACATTAAGTGATTTAACTGACTTTAATATGCAGAAGTGAGTTCTATTTTCAACTGCACTACTATTCATAAAATATTCCTTAACAGCTAAGAATACTGGTCCCCTGTTATGTTGCTTTCCCATGATAAAGTAGGTTTCTCATCAGAAATAATGTTACAGATTGGTGCAAATCAAATATACTTGATGTCTTACGTTCTTCTTGCTGCGTGCAAACTGAACACAGATGTGAACTGTAGGAAGGTGGCCAGTTTTTCTGTCAATTTGGCAGGCACTTTATGGAAAGCCTTACAGTAGCTGGCAGTTTTGGGGACTTTGAAAAGGTCAGCTATGCTTTTATTACATAAATGTGTATAGCATTAACCTTAATAAGATTTTTCTTTTTCCTCCTCAACTACTGTTTTAATTTGGAGTGAAAAGAAAGTGGAGACTTCTTTGCTAGTTTACTCCTTCCTTTTTTTTTTTTCTTTTTTTTTTTTTTTTTTAATGTATGCATCACTTTTATTAAGTTACCAATGATATTTTACATTGTTTTAAAACAAAAGCAAATCTGATTTTCTGCAGTTTACTGAGAACACATCAACAGAATTGAAATGTAAATTAGCACAAAACATGGAGAAATATGCTGAGGGGTTTAATGGCATTTGTATCACAATAAAACCAAGTAACGTGTATAGATTTGCAATGTAGCAAAATGTTCTGGACAAATTCGATGCACACAAAGTCATCTGCATGGAGTTACATATCTTCGTGTCTTTAATAATTTTTTCAATTCAGTAATGGTAATAGTACAAATTTGGAGGTGGTACACTTTTCTTCAGGGAAGTTATCAGGGATAAAATGGATTGTGGTTGAATATGCCAAGAGCTGTGTGCAGAAAGGATTGGTCTTTAAAATCAATAAACAGCACTTAGTTTAAACCCCTAATGATCTACATACATGCTTCAGGAAAGTTTGTTATGTTACAGCAAGTTGTTGGAACAACTTGTGGCTAAACCTGTGTGTACAGTAGACCGCAGTCTTGTTATTTTTCTCTGTTTTTCAAAGTAAAGCATACATCAATACAAAAATGTTTAAATAACATTGAAAGACATCTGCACAGGAAACAATATTTCTGATATTTTTTCTTCTTTATAAATTTTCCTGTTGAAAACTCTAGTAGTGGTTGAAATAGCCACGAGAAATGAGTAGTTACAGGCAAGTATCTAAAATATATTGATATAAAGGATACATGTTTGCACTTTTGTTCTGAACACATATGCAACTGGTTATATTTCATGGGGAACTATTGCCAGTGAAACATAAGCCGTGCTTGAGATCTCAGATAAAATTTTAAAGTTTTTAATCTCAAGCCATCCATGAAATCCTTTCTTTCACCAAAATAATAATAATAATAAACAACCTGCAGAAACCAAACGAAAACCACAAACAAATAAAACCACAAACAAACAACAACAACAACAAAACAAACAAACAAACAGCAAAAAACCACCTCCACTACTTAATTTTGTGCTTGAATCAGTTTCTTGACATTTCATGGCTATAATGTCTGGCTATAATTGTCAGCTCCAGGGCCCCTCAAGTGTGTGTGTGTGTATATTTTTGTGTGGATGTGCATAGATAAAATAACAAGGCTTACTATTTGAAAGAGGTAAGCAGTAAGAAGTGAGAGGGATTGTTTGTCAAGATATAGAGCCTGTAAGTAAAGAGATGAAAATGGAAAGAAAAAAAAAAAAAAAAAAAAAAAAAAAAAAAAAAGACTGAGTTCCAGAAAAAAATATCTCAGAAGTTTTAAACAATGGAGTTGAAGAACATTGGAACTGATGAATGCCACATAGTTCAGGACATTTAGAACCCAACAGGTATAAGTATTAGTAAAAAGACTTCAGGAAACAGTCCAGTCATGGAGGACACATTCTGGTAATATAACTAACATCTTGTGTTCCCAGCATCTTTGCTTCAGTTTCCTGGAGCTTCTCTGTTTTGGGTTTTGCAATTGTAGGTCTTTTTTTTGGCTGCAGACACAGCAACTGATGCCTTCCGTCTTAAGACCAAGCTCATTTGTCTTCTTCACATTGCTCTTTTGGTTATTTTTTTCCATTTTGGTGGTAAGAGGCTCCAGAGTATTCTAAGCCTTCAAAGAACTCTGTCACTACTTCTGCATTTAGTACAAGGTAGAGCTTGATGGGGAGTCTGAGATTTCTTCTAGGAACATTAGCATTTGTATATTATTATTATGTATAGAGCTAGGATGAATTTCACAGCCATTATTCATAACAATAGAGATCTACCATTCCATTAACAGTCCCACTGAAACTATAGAGTTACTCATAGAAGAGCAGCAGATATAAACCATAAATCTTTTTCCTATCAAAAATAGAGTTAAAATGTGGCATTTTGTTTTGTTGAACAAAATCTGGAACAATTGAAAAATTCTTTAATTAAGACTGATTTAAATTTAAACTCGCATTTGTACTTGGCTATTAAAATATATCTGATGACCTTTCTCGTTTCTATACCAAATGGATTTAAAGCCAATTATCTCGTGAGCCTCCACAGTTGCAGTTGCACATAACAGAACAATATGAGCTCCCTCGTGTGGTCGAAAGCCACTTCTCATTCACAAAACTGAATCGGAGTACCTTTAACAAAGTTGCTACAATATTTTGCAAGGTTCTTATGTAATTCTTGGACTTCAGGAGTAACTTCCTGATGTCCCACAGTATTAGGGGAAGGAGAGGTTTAGAAGCATGGCAGAAAGAGGGAGAGGACTGACAATTCTGACTATAATGCGGAAGCTTGTCTAATTTATCATATTTAAAATCCTGCATAACGATGCCAGATACGTAAGTGGAGAGTCTTCAGTCTAACAGAACATGCTTCTTGGCCATTAACAACAAGATAAGAAGCATGTTTTCATTAAAATGGAAAGAGTATTTAAACAACTTCTGGGCTGACAGACACTGCAAAATAAGCTACTCATTGTAGGCACTTAATAAAGACTGATAATTCTTAGAAAACTGTGGATAAAAACAGTCTTCCCACACAAAAATAATAGTCAGGAAGTGACAATTTCATCAGTAGTATTATTTTACAGGTTTGAAGCCTAGAGTCTGCTTATAGTTGTTGCTTGTTTACCAAGATTACTTTTGCTCCTATTAATGAATCAGACAAAAAGCAAGTATAGTGACATTGAAATTGGGGTTTATTTAGTCTGTACTTGATACTCTTCCTTGAGGAAGTTAATTTTGTGTGGTTCTTATCCCATGTTTACAAAACACTACAAAACTAGAAACTCTAGACTTACTTGAATTAAAATAGCATAGGAAGGCATGAACTCCTGTGTCAAATAGATATTTTGCTTTCTAGTCTGTGGTTTCTATTTTTAAATGGCTAAGTTGTTTATTTATTGAAAAATGTTTGTCAGCTGGGGGAGCAATTGCAAGACAAGGTTCTGTTTTGTCTGGTATATATATTTATAACTACATCTTAAATAGTTTAATTTGGATAGTCCTCTAAAAAATTATAGATCACAGTGGGAAATACCATTCATCAGTTTTTGCATAATATTATCAAGTTATTGTAAAGGAGTTAAGAGATCACAATTCTGTAGTCTGTGTGCTAGCTTTAGTTTATTTGGGAATTAGTCAATGGAAAATCAGGTCTGAAGGTAAATCTGGAGTATCCACTCTTTTTCAACTCCTGAAATACAACTTTCCTGAAAGGAGTTGTATGTACAGAAAGTGACAATGGACCTGCTCAGTGTTGAATAAGAGAGAAACGTTGACTGGAATTGTTCATTAATCTTTTGCCAAATGCCATTTCTTTGGCAGAAAACAAAAATTGCACAAGAACTAGGGATCTTAGAAAGAAGTGAAGAATAATCTGAGTGGGGGAAGGGATTTGGAAGATTTGATCTGGAAAATTAAATTTCTGCACTGTTATAATTCAGTTGAAAGCACGATGGTATAATAACTTTGCTCTAAAATAGATTCTCTTGCAAGTGAACATGCATTTGATTATATTTAGGAACAATTCAAGCCATACTTTCAAAAGTTATTTGCTGGATTTTTGTTTTGGTGGGAAGACTTTTAACAGCACTGACTGCATGGAGATTAAACTAGCAGTAGCAAACATTTCTATTAAAAGAAGAACAAAACTTGGGAGTGTCTATTCACAGACACAAACCTGTTATCATCATCTGAGAATTAACCTTAAACAGGGAAAAGATGGGGACAAAATGAAAAGTGCAAATAACGTGTCGAGCTGCAGAAGAGAACATTTTCACCATTTATCAGATTGCTTAAACCTTTGTCAATCACTTTTGAGCCCACTTGTTTAGTTTTCAAATATTCTGTAGCCTACCTGCAGGAGAAGAGCTTTAAGAAATGGTGATTTCCTTTAAAGCATAGTTTACTTTAAGAAGCATTGTCCAATCCATATGTGATTATAAACTTTAGAGGAAAACAGGATGATAAAAGTTTAGCTGGAATGATCCATTGGTGAACATATTGATTTTTATGACTTCTTAATTAGAAAGCGATAACATTGTGGCTTTCCCAGAAAAACAGTTTTGATACTATACAATTACTTTACTAATTTACACTTATTTTTCTTGCCTTTTCCCCCATTTGTTATTTTGCTTTCTTTCTTACACTATTCACCTCATTTGGTTGTTTTTGTCCTTTTTTTCTTTGCTCTTTCTTCCTTAACTACCACACCGTATGAAGCCAGAGAAAACCTCCCTAGCTCATAGCGTTGCTTAGCAATGTCATGCATCTCTTGTTGTCTGTCGTGAAGCCATGGTATCCTGGTCTTTCAACAAAGATTGCTACATCACTGCTTTGCTATAGGTGCAATTTTTTCCCTGAGATTTCTGATAAGAGATGATGTGTCTAGACAGCATACATAAGAGATTACCTTCTAACCATTGTAATATAATTAGACCAAGCCATAACAAAGCTCCCCAAGATTTCGTGTTTAAAAGGTCAACAGCTTTTATTCCATATTTCAAAGATAAGCGCCTTAACATTGTGCTTAATATGTAGAGCTGTGCCTGAAAGAAAAGGAACTTCAAAAGATTTCTCCTTCTATTATATCATTCAAAATAGACATTTGATACTGTAATACGTCCATTTTAACTTCTGTGATTCATGGAGATAGAGATAAAAATAGGTCAGCTATGCCCCTACTGGTACAGGATTATTCCTTGAAATATATTTTTAAAGTCCGAAGTAGATTTAACTATCTCAAGTGAGGATTTACATTGATTAAACTGGAGGGCTGTTTGTTGGTGGTCTAATACATTATCATTTATTATTTGTATTATGGCAGCAATTGGAGAGCTCAACTGAAATTAGGGTCCCACTGTGCAAGGTTTTCTATGAACATATAGCAAGAAGTAATTTTACCCCTAAACGGTTTATGGTTTAAATAGATGAAACAAAGAATGAGAAAGTGGCTGTACCACTATCCCTGTTTTAGTAAAGCACAACTGGAGCAAGGAGAGATGAGCCACTTCGGGGCACGCTGATGTGATATCTATAGCAGACCTGGTAAGGGAGTCCAAAACTGCTGTGTTCTAGCCTTGTGCCTAGCCTAGAAACCTGTCTTTAAATTAACTGAAGTCAGCTGACCTGGGAGGATTTGTCTAATAGATTTTTTTTTTTTCTCTAATCTGTTGCCTCTTCTGGGATTTATAAATTTCACCAGATTACTGTGAATTATGCAATTCCCAATAGTAAATAGCCCTACTCATTGACTAGAACAGTCAAGCATCTGAAACCACTTATCAGATAACATACTTTTTTAAAATCTCCCTGTATTGTTCACCAAACTGTACTTGTTGAGTTTTTTCTTTTATTTTTTTCCCTTTCTCTACCAGCGGCTCTTCTCTGAGTTCATCATATCTTTCTTTATCTTTCTAATTCCAAATTCCCAGAATTGAATGCAGTGTCAGTCTGCCAAAGTTCCACAAAACAACTAACTTCAGTTTTTCCAAGTAACCATTTTCTCACGTATTCTGTAACTGAAAATATTTCTCTTTGCAAATATTTCTCTGCCTTGTAAAGACCAGTAAGGCAAATCTAAGCTAAAATAATGCAGCATGATTCCAAACAGCTTAGTGTTATAAAACTAGCATGTCAAGTTTGCAGACTTTTAAAAACAAACGTATTTCCTCTGTTTTTTTTGGCCAACATAGTTGAAAGCACCTATTCAGTACTCCTCATGTGTCTTGTTTTGCTGATGTATTTAGTTTGTTAGGCTTTTCTTGCAGGATGCCAATGCGTTCTGGGACATGGTGATCTGTATCATCGCTTGTCTGCCACTGGATTTTGAGACACATAAAAAATTCCTCATTAAACACATCTGAGGATGTAATTTCAATAACAAATAGGCAGCGTTATGCATGTTCTTTCTGTGGTAACTGATGGAGAAGTACGGGCTTACGAACATCATGTTTATTATTCTATCTGGAAAAGCTGGATAAAAATTGAATTGGGAATGTATACTGAGAACCCAGTTTGTGTGCTGAATTTCTTCAGACCTGACCTAGGAAAAAGCTGAGCTGAGTGACGTCTCTTCAGGTTTGGCTCTTTTATTGTCATTTTGTGTTTTTTCCATGTTGTGCTTGATCCCCTCAGTTGAACAGTGTGTGAAGTTGTTGAACATGCTTTTCATCAAGGAGTGATGGCCTGAATTTACAGACCTGATGAGGTAGTGGCAATAAGGGACAGTTACTGCTACTGCCACCTGGATAAGGGTAGTGGTTACAGAATTAACTGTTTCTGAGGTTAATTCTCACTGTGATTTAGTCCTCCCAGCTTGAGAGACGTTTCATAAAACAGACATTTCATTGGCAACTGTTGATTTTGCTTGGAGAAATGCTATCGGTCAATAAAAAAAATATATATATATTTAAATAATATTAAAAAATTAACATTATTTATATTATAGTGCAGAGGATTTAATGTATACTACCTAGCTGTTTTTATCTTCAAATCATCTACACTCCCTCTGCCCTTACTTTCAAAGCATTCTGTAAACTCGTTTTTCACAGTTCCTAAGCTTTCAGAAGAGAACCATGGGTTTACCATTATTAGAATTAATATACAAATTTAAATTGTCATGTTTTGCTTTTGTTGTATATACCAAATCTCAATAAACAGAATTAATGTCCAGTAAATACAGTTTTCTGAACATTAAAAAAAGGGAGGGGGGAGAAATCATTATTATTTGGAAAAATATCAAAAGATTTCCTTAGGATACTCCTAATAGAAACCTTTAACAACAAAATTTTGGAATACAGGCTTTCAATTTCTAACTAGCTTTAGCAGTAACAAAAGAAACTAACAAGACATGGAACAGAACATCTCTTTTGACGTGTTCCTGACCCTATTACATGCGCTTACTACGCACTATCCTTTTTTGCTCATTGATTGCTGAAAATACTTTCAGCATCCTCTCCCACGGTGTATTCTTTTGGAGGTGGCAATGCTGTGAAATAGAATCTATTCTTTTTTTTTATAAAAAAAAAAAAAAAATCTCTTCTCAATTTGGACTAACATATCTACCCCCTCTCACCCAACCAACAATGTATTTTCTGATTTAACAGTAGACAACAGGAGAGAAAATGGCAGCAGATTTCAATATGTTAGTAGCAGAAAGAATGCTAACAGCTCACTATTTGGGGGAAAAATAGAAGCCAGTGTCTTCAGGCTTAGACATCTGTTTCATACAATTTGCCAAGAAAAGCCGTAGCTGTGAGCTCTAGTAACATTAATTAACATAATATAGCTAGTATTGGAGAAAAGTGATTGTTTTAAAAGCTCACAGAAAATAAATATTGTATACATATCTCGTGTTCTCATTATTCTCCTTCACAACTGCCACTTGTTATCATCTGTTTGATTTGCTCATCACTGATGATGCTATCATGATGCTATGCTGTGCATCCTCTTCATCTATAACAAACTACTGAAAGGCAATTAATGCTGGGAGGCACGCTCACCAGCCACTAACACAAACTTTTGTTCTACAGCATACTTGTCTGTTGTTCTGTCAGCTTTAGCCCAGACCATGATGCCCTCCAGCCAGCAATGAATCAGCCAGCAACCGTTGTACCAACTTTGCGAGTTAAGCAAGGAAGTGATTGGTTTTGACTGTTTTAGTTCCCTGTTCTCTGTGCTCTGCCTGTGATAGGAGGCTTGCAATTTAGGATGGTCCTGGGACAGCTGCTGTGTGCAGAGCTGAGCCACCGAACAGGAAGAAGGTGCAGATTCAAAAATTAATGTACAAAATTTATTATGGGTTGGTTCTTATTCTTAGAGTGCCTGATTTTCCTGCTCTTCTCATTCCTGGAGTAGTATCTCAGATGCAAAACAAGTAAGAATGCTACAGTTGAGGTATGCACAGTAGAGTCTATTTTATTGTAGCTTATTCTTGCCACGTTATATTCCATGTCTTCCTCTTCCACCCCTTGTATGTGGGTGTATAATCTGTCTAGTTCAGACAGTCCGTATGTCTACCTTACATTGCTCCCCATAATCCTGTTTTATGGTTAGTCAGATTTTAAGGGTTAGGTTAGAAATTTAATATGGTGATTTACTTTGGTACTTTTTAGTTTCCTAAGCACATTGATGGTACACAAAGATCACAATGATAAAATCAAATAGAATCTGCATGGAGGCCCTGAAAGTTTGAAGAGCCTATGTTAATTGAAAATAATGGAAAACACGTTTTATTTGTTATAATCTTGTATTTTATAGTCTAAATCTTAATGCTAAAAAAACATAAATGTAATCACAACAATTATTAGCAATAGCCAGCAAATACTGCAGCAACAACAAAACCCTACTTGATAATCTCACTGGATAGTTTTTTGTTTTGTTGTTTGTTTGTTTGTTTGTTTGTTTTTCCCTTGCAGTAATACATCATTTTAGTTTTTATTTTTCAAATATAGCAAGGTTATTATATTACTGTTTTATCTCACATAGAATGTGGGAAACTTCAAATATTGCAGCACTTGGGTTAAATTCAGATCAAAGGGAGATACATTTTTTTTTCGTCACGGTTTCAAAATGTGTACGATCTGTCATACATATGTCAGAGTTTTCACCATGTAAAAATGTTAAATTTGACAGCAATATTAGAAAAGCACCCTGTTTATATAAGGACATGTTTTTATTTATATAAAACCTAGACCACTAGTTTTAAGCTGATTAAACACTTTCATGGAGTCTACCTTCCTGTGTAGACCTACTCAAGGTTACAGTTTTGTGCTACAGCTGAGCTAATGTAAAACTGTGCTGTTATCAAAACGGTGAGTGGGCTCACCTGGCTGCTGCTTGATCAGGTGGAAGGAAAACAAGAGAAGTGCATGGGGAGAACCGGGCTGGAGAAGAATATTGTTCCTTAAACACAGTGAGCTTTAGATGAGTTGAATTTTAACATGGAACGTTCTTACTCTAACGTGGGGGTGCTGGTTTCATTCTGCTCGTTAATCAGAAACCTTCCTGTGTGGCACAGAAAAAAACAATCCCTGGTCAGAATTATAGTTTTTATCTGATTGTGTGCTTCTGTTGGTAAGAATAGAAATTCGTCCTCAGTAGTTTAAGGTCCAATATTGCTTACAACTTGTTACTAACAGAGCTAAAGAATTAGTAAAAGGTATTGGCAGAGGTGGTAATACAGTTTCTTGTAGCTGCCAAAATGAGAGAGAAAGAATGGTCCTAAGACTAGAGGGTTTGGAAGTGACGCAGTGTTGGCCATGCTACAGTTTTTCTGTGTTGACCCAGACAAATATGCTGTATTTTTCTCCATTTCTGTATTACTGACGATTTTGTAAAACATCACATTATGGAACCCTCATCAAACTAAAGAGAAAGCTGTCTAGGTTGTTTTTCTGAAGCATGAGAAAGATAAGCTAAGCATTTTATTTCCAAATATGTGCCTATAAAAGGAGCATTTGTGTATCTATATCTTTTACCACAAACAATGATGATATGTGAAATGCATTGGAAAAATAAACTATAGGGCATGTAAGCTGCATTCATGGGTTTGAATGAAAGAAGAACATCTCCTGTCAGTCCTGTTACCTGCCCTTTCCCCACCTGTAGTTCATTTTGTACATAGTGGTTCTGGTGGAAATAGCAAAATAGCAGCCATGATGTCTTCTTGATGTCTTACTGGTCATGCTATAAATCAGTAGATGGAATTCAACATTTTCACTATTATAATTAGGCTGCATTTGGACGTCTTATTACATGAAGACGTGCAACTGAGTGGGATTTGTCGGGTGTCTTTGCAGTTAGCTCACACACAGAAGTTCTTTCTCTTTTGGCCCATCGTCAGGCCTGAGTATAGTGTCAGACATCTGATTAACAGAAAATCATAGGCTTGCTGAATCATTTGATATTTCTTGGAGAATAAAGGGGACTATAAAGTAGAATATGAATAATTCATACACAGAACTATCCAAAGTCATTTTTCTGATGATGTGATTCCCCCCCCCCCCTTTCAGAACTGAACTTTTCTTTTAAAAGCCAATGTGATAAAAGTGCATTTCTGTAGTGCAGCGACGTCTTCCTTTTCAAATGTTTATCTTATAAAGTAAAAGTGTCACAAATGTTGAAAATAGGCAGAAGAGAGACAAAAATAAATTGGAGTTTCTTTACCACGGAGAACTGTGGGGTGTGAAAATAAACTGACTTGTTATTTCAGGAGATTTAGTCATGACAGCAGAAAACTATACTTTCAGTGGAGGGTACAGCTAATTTTTAAGAGCATCACCCTGTCACAAAATGTAAACTGAGAACTTGGCACGGTATTTCCTTCCGCAGAGTGCTGGGGAGGAGATGAAAAATAGAATCCTCCCCAGTCTGCTTCATTGCCACGACTACGTTTAATGGGCTGTGCTGGGGTGCGAAGAAATACGGTCTGGAAAATGTTGCTCGAGTGGTTTAACATGTTGTAGTCCCGAGTGTGTTTTCTGCTGACTGTCTCATCTCTAGGTTACCGTCTCCATTTCAGTGTTAGCAGACAGAAAAGCTTAAGGAGATTAAGTCTGTTACTACCCTTACACTTCCTACTTCCCAGGCTCTCCCTGATTTTGGGGTTGATACAGCCTCGTTCCAACCCTTTTTGCCGTTACGATGTGAGGTGCTTATGCACAATAGAGGCTTGAGCCTCCTGAACTTGGTTCCTGGCAACCAGCAGAAAGTATCTCTGGAGGAAAATTATAATCTTGTTTTGTGATACCAAGTGTGATGGGATAGGTTTTTCTGATGAATTAGCTGAGCAGTCGGGGAATACCAGAGGGTGATGGAGTGAATGTGCTTCTTCACTTCTGTTTAAGAGGGCTGTAGGCAGAAAAAGGTGCCATCTTGACTTCTGGAATGGTGCAACATCTGGTGAGGATTACTGGTGAAAAACTGGTACCTGGATAAAAGCAACAGAAGGAGCATGTGTATGGGGAGAAGGTGATCTGGGACAACTACCCTTGAAGCTGTCAGGAAGATGATATGTAAAAGCCCTAGGAGTGGGTCACACTCCTGCACCTGTGACCTGCTGCTTGTATGTGCTGAACTGGTTTGGTAGCTGAAACATGGGGTCTGAGTCCTTCATTTCCCTCATCCTCTATAAAATAGTTGTTTCTTTCTGCTGCTTTCTCTGCACTCAAATGTTACACCCCTTTGCTGTGTAGATTCTAATTGTACTCATTCCATTCTCATAATACTCTTACAAATTCCATTCCATAATACTCTTACAAATTCCATTCTCATAATACTCTTGCAGTTAACTTAGTACAAACATACTTTTTGTAGTACAGACTATTCCCACGTGGAAAGGAGAAAAGGCACCGTGGGCGATGTAAGCGACCATTAAAGCAATACTGCAGTATCTGCACTGGGGCAGTACTGTGTTGTGCCTGTCTCATTCAGGGATGTAATGCCTTCACCTAACAGTTATAAGAGAAATGATGACTAACTCCTGGAATCCAATTTAAAAAAATCAGTAACAGTATAACACTTAAGCGAGTGATAATAGAGACTTGGAAGGGGCTTGAGTGAAAGGCATTGCGCTGGCAGTGCCTGCAGCGCTTCCTACTGAAGTGGTAGTACAAAAAGCATGTGAGAAGGCATCACTGCACCCTGTAAAAAGTAATTGGAAGCAGGTGTGTAAGTACAAGAAAAATGTTTAGGTTGACTTGTGGTTCATTTGTTTCTAATCGTAACGAAAGATTTCTCTAATAACTTTCCTGAAACTGGATTCTCATATAAAACTTAGGAGTTTTATATATACGTATGCATTTCATCTTGCATTATTAGTCAGAAGCCTCTGGAAAGAGTTAGAAAACATAAAACAACTTTTGCCATGATCAGGAGAATTTTTAACCCTTTGGGGAAAACAGTACAATACAGAAAGACAAGTCCTGCTTTCAGGGGGAGAAAAGATAAACAAGAGAGCAGAAGGTACTCAAGTTGTTGTTGTTGTGTGTGGGTTTTTTGTTTTGTTTGTTGGTTTTTTGTTGTGTTTTTTCTTTTTCTTTTTTTTTTTTTCTTTTTTTCAATTTGGTCTATTGATAAAAAGCTCAAAGGCTGCTTGGCAGTGACCTCAGTCCTTTTCATATGACCAGGGGAATGCAGGCGGGAAGCTAAAGCTTGCGTTTAGTCAGTGATCTGTGAATAACCCGCAGTCCCTTAATGACGTGAGAGGAGCCTCCAAAGGGAGACAGTGAGTCAGAGAGAAGGAGGCACAGAGATTGCTTGAACAGCCATTAGCACGTCATTGGTAATCCCAGCGCCACCTTTCACATCCCTGGCATTTGTCTCAATGCACTCTACTGAAGGCTGGTACTATGTTTTATTTAAGGCTTTCTCACTGCCTTCTGGAGATGCCTGTGTTACTGTAGCCTGACTGATTGGTTGTCTGTTATGTTTACTAACACTCTGAGATCCTGCAAGAGAGGGGAATCTGTGGAATTTCTTCCACAGCTGAATACCCCTGGAATGAATCTGCATTTTATCAGACACAAGGAACTGAACCAGTATCCAAATAATATGTAAAGGAAAGCGAGTCTTTTATAGAACATTTCAGTTGCCCCACTGCAGAACAAGTTATCTTGATGTAGTATGACCTAGCGTTTCTTCTGCCTCTTTGTTGTCATCTAGAAAGAGTCTTGTGATAATAGGTATGTATATAATGATGAGGAATGCTAATCTTGTATGCTTTGCAACTCTGTTGAGCACTTGTGTTCATCTAAATAGCTGTGTAGAAGCTGGACAAAAGAAAGATCAAGACAAAAGCTTTTTGGAGGAATAAGGACACTCTAGGCATAATGCTGCTTCTTCTTTCAGAAGAAATGTATTTGGGAGTAAAAAGTGACAACAGCAAGGAAAGTTGCCACAGTCCGAGCAGAGGTAAGGTGGCTCTTTCTAGAGGTGAAGTTTATGATGTGTTTTTGTGGCTGTTTAAGGTCAATCAGAGCTGTGGCTCACACAATCCTCTCCTCTCCCCAACCCTCCATCCCTCTTCTGTGCTTCTGACGATGTTCTAACTTGATTCAGCTTTCCGTTTAGTCACTGCTTCAGTGGTTGACCCTGAGGAAGTACTCTTCTTAGTTACTCGGTCTCTTATTTTGTCAAATGCCATGTTAGTAATCACAAAGATAAGGACCTGAGTCTTAAAATAAGAAAGTTATTTTCACCTCTTAGATTTCTACAGTTTCAAAAGTCCCTCTGCACTCTTTAGTTTTCTTTTGCAGACAAAAACAAATGAAAAAACGAAAAACATACTAATACCCATCGTATTTCAGCCAAACACTTTGGTTGTGGTCTTTTTTAATTTTTATGTGACTCTTCTGCCGTAGTGTCACTGAGGAGATGGTTGCTGCCCTTAGTGAAGTTTTCCTTGAACTACGTTTCCTATGATCCTTGGTAGGTGACAGTTCTCATCATACGCCGGTCTTCTAGTGTTTGAGAGTGGCCGTGTTGCGTAAAAGGAGAGAATATCCGAGCTGGGAAGCATAAGGCACTGTAGTAGCATTAGCAAATAAAATATTCAAATTTATGTGACAAAATTTGAGGTTTTAGTAGGAAGACGTTCCATTTTCCAGCCACTCTACTTTCTCCACAGAAGATAAATATAACTATGATACTTTCTCTAAGAGAAACAACTGAGCATTTCCTCCCCAAAGGGAGCGAATACCAGAATTTCTGCTAATAAAAGCTGCAGAAGTTTGGAAAAAGTATGGAAGCCTTCATAAGGAATAACATTAAGCATGTCTGCTCTTTCCCTAAGGGACTATTCTGACAGTTGGATATCAACTTACAAGTTTCCTTTCTACTGTTTCCGTATTCAGAATATTAGCTGAGGAGATGATGTAGGAACAACTGTAGCAGCTATATGCTACCAAAGGATTCCTCTTTGCTGAACAACAGAATAGCTTTAGTGATAACACTGGTTGTACAAAACTAGAAAAAGTATCTTCCTTGTTATATTAAAGAGGCACCTCTTCCTGCAAGTATTATCGCTTTTGCATGACACACATTTTTCCTCTTATAGTTGAAAGAGATTCTAAAAATCTTATTTTTTTTTTCTTTTTATCATGAGTCAAAATTGCTAATTTAATGTGTATGAAGAACTTGGATTATCCAGCATGTGCTAAACATAGCTACTGAACATTTGCCACATGTCAGAACTTTGCAAATGTTGTTTGTGGAATTATTTATATTGACTACATTGGAAACATGGGTGATTAGCAATGATTACCACAGTAGTTAGTGAAGACTTACAGATGGAACTCCCACTATCCTTTATGGACAGAATTTCTTGATATGTATAAGCTTAAGTTTGGCATTCAGTGAGCCTTTTAAAGGATGGCAACCAAGAAAAGCAAAAGTGGGCATAATGTGGCGTTCAGAACAGCAGGTATAAATATGGCCTGATAAAGAAATGAGAAAGTCTGTAAATTTATTGTCACTTGGTAAGCGTAGGCTTCCATTAACTTTGAGTGACTTATTCTTGACTGCGAGTGTGGCACCTTTGTTTTTTGCAAAGTGAAGTGGCGATCATGGTTCTCTCCCTGTGTTGGGAGAATTCATTAGTTAATGTTAACATTTGGCTGTTGAAAAACCTCAAGGATGATGTACGTTCTTAAACTAGGTCTGGTACACTGAATTCTACATTTTGTAGTACCTCTGGGGAATGTGCTGCTATACAACGCAGCGTTTCTGGTCATCTGCTGTGATTGTAGAATGTTCTGGGATGTACAAGAACTTTGTGGTGCCAAGAGAAGGTGCAAAATGTTACAACAGAAAATAGGCTGTTTTGCACTGTGGCAAAATGAAGGATCCCCCTTTAACAGAATGGGTTTCCTTGGTTTTGTCTTCAGCTATAATTTGTGAAACCTGCCTTTTCTGCCTTTTGATTTTATAGCTATTGAAATCTGGGTTCACTTATTTAAACAATTTTTCCTTTGCCTAAAACTGAGCAAACATACTTGCCTAAAAATGAACTAAGTGCCATTATTTACTATTTTATATTGCAATACCTCCATGGTGCAGAGAAACGATGACTTTTAATTTTTAAGAGAGGTCTTGATCCTTTGATATAGTAAAGAAATACATTTCAAACAAATGTCCATGTTAGCTAAATCCTGCTTCTAGCCTATTGAGGATAATGCAACTGAATATCAATTGCACTTAATTAATTAGTTTAACTTTACAGCAGTTTACAAATAATCCCCATGAGTTTTGTTGCTGCCTACTTGCTTGTCTGTACTTATTATTATGCTCACTGAAAAGCATAAACATAATTAAAATGCTTTCCTAGATTTTTTTTTTGCCTCCTACGTTGGAATGTGTACTTTGTTTTCATGCCACTTTGGAAGACAATCTGTATTAAGATTCAGGCTCAGATCTTCGGGGGAAAAAGAAAAAACAAAAAGAAAAAAAAAAAAAGCATCCCACGACATTGGTTTCATCGGTTTTGGTATCCTGTAGACCTATACTTGGACCCCTACAAATGGAATCTAGTTGAGCTCTAAGGAGAAGAAGGGAAGAGGATTAAAATAAGGACCTGAATGGATATTTTTTTTCTTCTTTTACTGGAGATAGTTACAGTATTACCATACATGTTACTATCACATTACATTTTTGCTTGCTTTCTTGGTAATTTCTAATATCTAGAAGCTAAACATTCCAAACAAAAACTTTATTAGAGGCTCTCTGGCTGGTAACCAGCTTTTGGTGTGTAGTATGAGAACGCAGCTAATAAGTGGTGGTTTTGAAAATCTAGGTGTCTAATGTTCAGTTGAACAGTGCTGCTGACTCTTCAGGGGTGGAGAGAGACTGGCCCCAGCCTTGTTCTCAGAAAACATCTAGGTGTTTTCAAGTTATTAGTTATAGTGCTTCAAAAGTTTCTGTAAACTTCTCTTTGTAAGACAAAATAGATCTTTTAAGGAGTCATTCCTGCCTAGAATATGCTGCATGAATTGAATTTTGAACCTCCAGACATTTTCTGGGTACTCCATAGGTACTGCAGGGATCCAGAAGAGATGTTCCAGACTTCAGTGAGCGTGAGACCACGGCAAAGTCTTGTGGCTTTTTGTTTGTTTGTTTTTAAATTGGTTGGAAACACAAATACTGAGGTACTAACAGGCCAACTACTGTGCTTACCCCTTCCATCAGAGTGGTTCCAAAGAGTGTTTATCAATATGGTGATAGGCGCTTCATATATGTAAATATATATATATATAATATCTATATTTCATGTATTTTATATATTTACATGTTCATCTGACAGTCAGGCAAGTAGCAACTGATGTTCTATCAAGCGCGGAGTGTTAAACTCCCTATAAACAGCACAATTTTGTACCAAGTAAATCCACATTAACCAGCCATGTTGTAGCCCACATGTATTTGCAAACTGTTCTGAGAGACTCTCACGTCTACCTCGCGCTGAGAATTTGATGAACTTTTCATGTGTGTAGCTATTACCCGTATGAACTATGAACATCTTTTAAGTTCATAAGGTTTGGGAGTACTTGCTTCTTTAAGTGGAAGGATGGGAGTAGCTTCTAAACCTTGATGCATTAGACCCTGATTCAGCTCACCAGAGAGAAGGAATTGACTGACCGTGGAAATAAGCTGCTATGTCTAACTTCACCAAATTAAAATAATGGAGCAAAAAGATATTTTCTTAACATGCACTTGAAAAAGTAAATACCAAAACAGGGGAATTTTTATTTTAGAATGATTGGTATAGTGTAACAGGATGAAATGAAGCAACAAAAATCAGCTTGAGTCCTGAAATATTCTTTATAGTGAAATCAAGTACTATGCAATTGAAGAGCCTCACAATAAACGCAGGAGAAAACTGAATATTTGCATCATGAGAAAATCATTCTATGATAGGTTTGGAAAATACCTGCACTGTACTAGGAATGGATAGATGGCATAGTAACACTAGGAATTCATGGTTTCATTTAGGCTCTGATACAGAATATGTCAAATGCAAGTAATCAGAAGAGTGTCTTTCCACACCAGAATATAATTGCTCCTAGAAATACAATAATCATTGTTTTCATTTCTTCCTAAGATCTACTGGTAATTCAAAATTAAGAATTTAATTATTGTGATATATAGTTTTGCCTACATAAATATAGCTGACTTTTATAGTTTGTGGTATATTTTTTCATAACTAGATGAATTATTAAGACACGTATATATGTAAATGTATCACATAATAAGGTGTAAAAAAAATAGCATCACAGTGACTCTAAAATGCATTGTAACTCTTGCAAAAAATGTTATCTTTGCAGAAGGATTTTATCATGCTCATAAATATATATAGCTGTGAGTATGTCGAAAGCAGCTAGCACAGGATTGCTTGGCTGAGTGGGAGGTGATGCAGGACTGTGCTATTAGTGAGCAGGAGGTGGGAGGTGACTGGGGCTGATGGGCAGGTGGGATACAGTATTTATATACATATGTTTACAGGTATTTTTAGATGAGATATAAATATGCAAATGTTAACTCAATGAGGTAACTTGACTCAAGGGTTGATAGAATGATGTAATAACTCAGTGAGGCAGCATAGTGGAGTGGACTGGGGATGGCAGCTGTGAGACAAGAACACATAGTATATAAACCTGATTTATAGCTGGTATTTCTCAATATTTCCCCTACCTTGTTTTCTATTCTAGTTTTGGCTGGACGTGTTTATTCAGATGGACAGTGTATGTAGTATATTTCATATATACTTGTAACTTAATGTGGTACAGTCAAGAAAAAATGATGACATCTGTAGTGACTAGTGGTTGTAGGGAGGTGGGCAGTAGCAGTGGAGGAAGAAAAAACTATATAAGGATTAAATGTTGTGGTTTTTTTTGGTTGGTTTGTTTTGTTTTCCTTATCATTTTTTTCTTTTTTTCTTGGTCAAGTTGATGCTCTAGTCATTACTTTCTGTTATTGGGTATACTCCAGTCTTCAGGGAGTCTTGTCTTCTGTTAATGAAGCTAGGCCTCTGAATCCTTTCGTCGTAAGATATTTTTTCTTTTTAGGACATGCACAGATTTTTCCCCAAGCTGGACCATCCACATGCTGTCAATCTCTCCAAATTATTTGGTTGTTTCTTAGTTGTGGTGCAGCTTCACCAGGCCAGATGATGTGTTTCCTATTACACACAATGAACAGTAATTCGAACAGCTAGTTTCCCTTCCATGTCTGGCCTCTTTCTTTCCTATTCCCCTCTACTCAGCTTCTGTCCATGCTACAACTGCTGTTGGATCCTCCCACAGACTCTGTACAGGCTAGATGGGCCTAACTGGCTCTTTAGCACCCACCTAATATCCCTGATGCTGCTTTCTTGCTGGTCCCTATTTCAGCTGCTTAGGAACCCTTCCAGTGAAAAGTAGCTGACAAACCAACCAGTCTCACCAACTTTCCCTTTTCTTCAATGTCAGTGTGTTAACCGACAATCAGGATGAATGTTTGGGGCATATCTGTGTTTTTTTCTTATATGCACAACGCTAATTGTGACTGTGCCTGGAATTTTTGGGAGGGCTTATCCCACTCTGTGTTTAACTGGAAAAACAGATGTCCCTGGTGGGACTCAGGCATGAAGTAGATATGTCCTGGGATAGAGATGCACCAAAACTCAATGAAATCAAAGGGCACAGAGTTATTACTGGTATGAGGATAAATTGTGTATGTTTGTGACAGAGGCTGTGTGATGGCCTCTGTCCGTGTGTAACTCTAAATGCCTACCAAACATGGTGATCCTGAAGACATGGTAAATGAAATGGAAGAATGTTCAGACATTTAATCTCAGTTTAGGCTGCTGAACTAGGGTGAAAGTCCAGCTGTTACATATCTAACGCTATCATATATGCAGTACTTATTGACTTATCATAGGAACTTAGTACTGGTTTTGGATTTTTATCTCTAAAAATCTTTGGAGAAGGAGAAAAATGCTGTTACCCTCTTGTACAGATAGATTCAGGTAGTGCTCTGGCTGGAGTGAATTTGTTGCCAAGGCTATATGGCAGCCCACAAGTCTAGCTGAGGTTTCCCAAGTACCATCCATCATGTCCAGACAAACATTTGGCATGACAAATTTTCATTGACCTGTTTACTCTGTTTCTCTACCAGTAATCAGGACAGCATAGCTGGGTTCACTGCTGACTGCTAGATCAGAAAATAGAGCCTCTAGAAGTTCTGGCAGTTCATCTTCAGTACTTGGCAAGCCCATAAGGCTTTTTCTCAAGAGTGTAACTTTCAAACAAGCTCTAGAAATGTGCCTAACGCTTTTTGAAGTGCAAAGGCTAAAAAAACTTTTATGAAACGTGCACTCTGCTTATTCCTGACAGTTGTGTGGTCCTGACACAGTGGGCTTTGCTTCCTAAAGAATCCTTAATTAAAGAAAACCAGTTGTCCACCATCAGGCTATCCCCTAAGTGTGAAGCCAGAACCATCATTATTATTGGTGTACATCCCATGGTGAAGCAGATTTAGTAGGCCCTGTAAAATTGCATCCCTCAGTCGTAAACCCAGACCTGTAGAACACAAAGGAAGAGAAAAGCACCCAATACAGGCCACTGCAGATTTTGACCTGGAGTCAATATTCAGAATGAGAATGAATATACCCATTTATAGATTTGTTTTATGCCTTTTGCTATATACATGTTGTGAAAAGGCTTCAGAATCTGTTCAAAATTCCTTTCCATTTTCTCCTGGCCAATTCCTATTAAAATCTAGTTCCTTTGGTTTGAGATAAAGATTGATGCTGTGTTGTGTCTCATGTCATCTTAGATGGAGATTCTTTTAAAAATAAATGTGACAGTTAAAGCTCCAGGTTGCTTCAGTTTGCGTACAGCTTGTTTTTAAGTAGCTGATAAAGAATATGCAAAGTTTTCAGTGAAGCCGCTAGTCCATCTTTGGAGTCTTTAATGCGATGCATGTCTGTCTTCCTTTGTTTGCATTGTCTTTGCTGCGGAGAGGTAGTTTATTTCCACCAATAGAATGGGACTGTGTTCCTGGGATCCATGACAATCAGGATTTTCAGATAATTCACTGGTATTTCTGCTTAGGAAAGAAATGTGTTTTTTTCAGCTTGTCTCTGACACCCTATTATTTCTAAGGGTCTAGGTGCAGGAACTGAGATTTAATGTTTCCTTGGCATGATATGATCTATCAACTGATAATCTATCTCTTGTATGGCATGTTTCTGCTCAGTAATACTAATTTGTGAGAAGAAAGAGAAGGAGCTGGAACCAGCCTGAGCTGAAGTGGCAGCTGCAGAGCAGCCCTCAGAACTGGTAGGTGTTTTAGGCATGTTTACTGAGAGACTGTGACCAGCCCTATGCTAGGGAAGTAGTCAATGGAAACCGTCTGCCTTTGATTTATCTCAGGGTGTGTGGCAAATAGTTCAAGCCCAAGGGTTACTGAAGGCAATCTTAACTTTGCTTTGATTTGTACTTAGGTCACCCGTTCCCTATGCTGCACAGTTAGAGGCTTGGCAATACCTTCTGCCCACTGTGCTCAACGTGCTGGACGTGTCCTACTCGAGTTACACACCCAAGTGCTTGCACACTGAACCCCACAAGACTGTTACCCCCACAGCTCCACTTCAGCCTTCCTTCCCTAATCACCTCTCCTCTGAGCCTGTCTCCCCTTGTGCTTTTGTGTCGGGATCTACGGAAGGACTGTGGGTGCAAATCGGGACAACCAGCTGTTATCAGCTGCTTCATGCTGCCAGAGCGCTGGAAAAAGTTCTGAAAAGCACTAGGCTGTAGCCCAGAAATAGGGCCTGCTGCAGCAAATGATTGGGCACAAGTGAAACAGATGTGCCCTGGCAAGTCAGTTTGTGAGGAAACAGGTGGCACGTGGTTATTACAATGCACAGTTCAAAAGACGACGACGAGTCCATTGTAAATGAAAAACCAGGTATGATGCAACCAGCTTGTGGTAAGCTAGGGAAAGGCAAAGGTGCCCAGTGGGCAGCCAAGGATGGGATGCTTTGTCCTTGTGTATAAGCACTGGGCAATGATGAGGAAGCAAACGGCTGCAGCGTGGGCGAAAGACAGGTTGCTTGCCACATGTCTGACCTCAGTCAGCATTCTGTGTCCCTGCTGTGCTGCTCTCCAGCAAGCCTTCTGTCCCTGGCCTGTGAGGGGGAGCTTCTGCTTCTCCCAGAAGCCATCCAGTTGTATTTGCTGGAAGAGATCAAGGAGCCTCCTCATGAGTGCTAGGGAATGTCAGTGACAGTCCAACTGGCAGGGTACAATAGATCTAAACACAAGTGTTTTCCTGCCATCAATAGATAGCATCTCCTCCTTCTCAGCCATATAGAAAGCACGGGTACAAACGTGAAAGGACAGAAATAAGTCCTGGTCTTTGTGATATTTTTAGATATTATCAGCTGACAGGGCAGATTGTGCAGGACTGAAAAATGACGAACATAACTACGTGACTCTCTTCCTGCCTCCCCCCCCCCCCCCCCCCCTCCAAAAAAAGGAAAGTGGGGGCTGGGGGGAGAGAGAGAGAAGAAAGGAGGCTCTGCTGGCAGCCTCAGGATAGTTAGTTTAAAAAGCAGGTGTGGGGGAAAATATGAGAAACAATCTTGTGGGATTCAGTGAGGAAACACTTCAAAAATATAATTTGATTAGGACACAGCCTGTATGATTCAACGAGGGGGAGGAGGTATTGCCTGGAATATGCATCTGACAAACTTTCACATCAAGAATTACTAAATTACTGTCAGGCAGCCACGAGGCAGGGGCCAAAACAGCTTGTGGAATAGACAACTTTTTTTTTTTTTTTTCTTTTACAAACTCATATACTGCAACTTTTTTGAGTTGTTGGCAAGTATGAAGGAGTCTACATCATGAATTGCTTTTGCTTCTGGTTTCATTGATATATTCTGCCTTTTTATTTCTATTATGTTATCATGTGCTGCATACCCTTCCTAAATTCTCTGTTGGACTGGAGAGCAGGTAAGGAAAATGAATCCTTTGCTACAACGAGGAAGAGAATGTCATATTTAATATGAAGGTGATTCAGGCTTTCTGCCTGATCAGGTAGTCTTTGACATCAATATGGACCACCATTTGTTTACTGACAACTATTTATTATTTTATTTATCTGTAATGTGACTGTACCTACAAATGCATTGCAATGAGCGTGTAGTAATGGGCAATGGCTGACCCCAAGAAATTTCATAGGTAGCATCAGAGAAGATAAAAAGTAAAAGGAAAATAGTTTTTTTTTTTACAAATGGCAACTGAAATAGAGATTTAAGCATTTAATGACTGCAGCCCCTAGCCTTTAGGTATAAATGGTATGCAGAATGTTAAATTTGGCATAGTAGTACAAGAAGGAGATTAGGCAGAATCCCAGTGTGGGACCTGCTTCAGCTTGTAAAGGAAATATGGAAGACATTGTAGGCTCTGAATTCTCCTCTTCTCTCAGGACTTCTAGGAGGAATCCATGTATTGTAAATTTGTTCCAAAAGTAAAACACTGACCATTTTACTCTCAGAGAACTGAACCCTTTTCACAGCTTTTCCTCCTTTTAAATTAATGATTCTCTCCTATAAACAAGTCCATTGTTTGGTGCACTCATTCAGGTGGAAAGATGCATGGATGTCCAGCTTCTGGTAAGCAGGCAGTCAGAACTTGGTCATCATCTGTTTTGGACAATAGAGCTCTTCTGCATCATGCTAATGACCTACAATTTTAGATCTGTTTGGCTTTGAGAAGAAATGAGAGAGAGTAAGTATTCAAAACGGAGACTGCTTAGTGCGGTGTTAAGGACATTCACTTGGAGAAAGGAGTCTGGGTGCGATATCAGCTTCCAGAACAAATTCTCTAGTGACGTTAAGCAGGATTTGCCTAAATACAACGACAGTCCTAGGAACAATGAATAGAAAACCTCTGTAGGCAAGGTGTACCTCAGTGCTGTGGTATCCCAAGTTATTTGTTTTCATTATTACTATTTTGGATACATTTTACACAGAGGAAAAGTGAACCACCCCAAGCTAGCAGGCCCTGGCTCTTCAGAGGCCTGGCATACATGAATGTGTTGTTTCTGAACACAGGTTAGATTTAGGCACATACAGCTCTTCAAACTGGGCAGTTCAGGATTTATTTTATACTTACATGTAACTGCACAGAAACGGTTTCACTCCATGCATTGTCTTCTATTTCCAGACTTCTTTCTGGTAAAATGCAGAAGAATACTGAGTAATTGCACAGTAGTATCTTTAGTTTGGGAGGAAAAGGCAGGTGTAGGAACTCATCTGGGAAGGTGAAGAGAATACTTCCATTTTAAAACTTCACGTTACCAAAGGAAACTTCTTGAGGGGGAAATAAATAGTGTATTCTGGATAAGCATGTTGTTGCTACAGTATTCTGTGATTCAGAAATAATCATCTTTCTTAGCACTTATTTATCCCATTTTTTTTAAAAAAAAAGAAGCATTATCATTTTAACATCTATTGGCAAGATTATGTGTTTTTTATTTTTTTCTGTACTTTGCTTGTTTGTTTTTACCTGAAGGCATTTAGGAAACCTGCAGCTTGCTACAGAGCTAGTTGAGGCTCAGGGAAAGATGTGCATTTGCATCAGAACAGTTTTAAGATACTGAGTAGAGCTATGTATGAAAGTGGAAACTACTTTTGCAGGTGTGCACAGCTTGCTTGGCATTAGCATAATGGCTCTCTTTCGAGGTCTATTCCATATACCAAATTGTTGTTTATTAGAAATTAAATAGGGAGTTATTCAGTTAAAATGGTTTAACATTTTTTTCCTCAAACTACTATCACTGAGAAAATTGAGCATCTTTTATTTTTATTTTCAGGCCCCAATTCAGTAATACATGTTTACAGTTAATCACATTTCATTCCTTCACTGAAAGTTCAATGTAACACATTCAAACGCATGGGACACTTTCTGCTGGGTACAGGTAGAGTTGAACTGAGCTAGAAAAAGTCAACTACAATACTAGTAATATTCTGTTCTACCCTACGTTTTGTCATTTGAAATTAACTGGATATATAATTGCTGGATTTGCTCTTTTGTCCTGATGAGTGTTCATCTGATTTCCAATGAAAACCATGAGAAGATAGCCATTAATTAGACCCAAACCTATACAATTTCACACAAAAGTTTCCCTAATGTTATGCAAAACTGTCCACTTTTAAAGGCATGGTTTGCAAGGTCAGAACTCTTTCCTTTATGAATGGTATAAATAAGAAATTACAGGTACTCTTTAGAATTCAAAAAGTCTCAGAGTTCAACATTTAAATCAATTTTGCCTTGGAAAAAAAAAAGCTTGGTATGAAATGTGTATATTTCAGTTCAATGCGAGCCCAAAGTTTTGGCTCTATAAACCTGTGGCATAGTTTCCCTACTTCTTTAAGGTTCATTTAAAAACAACCAACCAACCAACAACAACAACAACAACAAAACAAACAAACCAAAAAAACCACAACCCTTTGAATTTAAGTGTGGTTTGAATGGTTCATATAACTCAATCTGGGCTTCTGAAAAGGGGATTTCGTCTACTAAGATACATTCCTTAATACACTTAGTGAAAATAAGGGGTACTTCCTATTAATAATAGTTATTAAAAACTAGAAAGGTCAGAATAAGTAGCTTGCAGGTATATTGGTATTTCAACACATTAAATGTGAGAAGCAATGCATATCTTCTGATTTTCTTCCTAGTCAAAGTTACGTTATCTAAAAAACAAACTCATTTTTTTGAGGTTTTGATGAACTTTGCTGATCTGTATATTTTCCTTCATTTTTAAGTAATGAAAAAATAATGAGCATTCCAAAGAAACTGTTGAATCTCCTGAAATTTCAGTTTCCTCAGCAAACAAAGCTCTACAAAAAATGATGTTCCTTTTTAACAGTTATCTAAAGATGTAGCAAAATGATTTCATTTGATATATCCTGGAAGTTGTTTGGAAAGGATTGTGTTATTTGTGGCACAAATAGGATCAATTGAAAGCAGATAACTTCTGAGGACTTCTAATAAAGTCATCTTGAATACTTCTTCTAATTGAATCACTTAAAAAAAAAAAAAAGAGGAAAAAAAACAGAAACACATCACCGCTTGTTGGAGACCTCAATCATTCCCTGTATTTCTGAAAATAACAAAGAGATTGTAGTCTTTGTGATATTTTGTTGAAGTATAAAAAGAAGCTCACAGGAAGGATAGTTTAAGCATATAATTTGAAAAGTGTGTGATGTTCTTTTGATTCTTCATCTGCAATGGGAACTACATTGGAAAGAGATCTTCCTGGGCAGACACACGATTATTTCTATATTACATTTCTGACTTTTTATTTTCGTTACACAAGATAAAAAATTCCACAAGACTGTTCTGGTATCCAGGTGGATATGTTTTGACTACAGCTTCATTGAATATTTATCTTAGTCTCTGGACAAATGTTTTTATTTCAAACGTAAAAATACAAATGATGGGTTTTAAGCCTATATTTCTGGGAGCAAAAGCCAATTTTGGGAAGCAAAAGTAGTTGCTAATTTGAACACAGAAACTTGTTCATGTGCAGTAAAATTTCCCAAGTGTCATTCTTAGATGTGAATGCCTGAGTTTGAAAAGTTAAACCTTGGGGCTGTCATCCAGCTCCAGTACGACCTCCCTTGTTCTCTTTGCCTTGTTCTCTTTTACTGTGTTTGACTTAGGAAAGTAATTGGTTATTTCTAACCTTTGTTTAAAAGGTTTCCTTTTTCAGTTGTTTAAGGAAATACTTATTGTTTTGGAAGTAAATGACAGTGACCAGCATTTTTAATGGAAGCCTCAAATGCAGTTGTAATTATTAAAGGCAAAAGCAGGTTATCATTGCTATGGACAACTTGTTGCTTCTACTCCTTTAGCAGCAGTACGAAAAGAATCATTCTGAATAGTTCACTTGTAATACAAAAAAGCAGGAAAAATAGATATTTTTTTTAGTTGAAGTGCTCATTAATTTTATCAAGGGAAGTAGAAACTGTTAGAGAATCATAATGGTGTTTCGTATACATAATAATCAATTTCTCTAATTTTGTAATTATTTTTTTTCATTGAAATGGGAATCCTTGTATCTGTATCTAATTGTCTAGAAATTGTATAATCTAAATAAGCTGTATAGAAGGTAATGAGAAAATGGCATTTCCAGAATGTGGCTCATACCACATCTTTAATACCTGTTTACAAGCTCCTGACAACTTTCTAAACTGAAAAACTTCTTATTTAATTTGTTCAACCATTGCTCCTTAGTTTCATTCCCTACCAGTTGCAAATATAGTCTCAGGTTATTACATGATTGGCAGGAGAGAGGACTTGAAAAGGCGCTATAGCAAACAGTATTTATGGGTCAGTGAACTTTCTCACTTTTACAGGCATACTACATTGGGAAACTGGTTTAGCTCATTTTCCTAACACCAGAATACAACTCAAGTGTTTGGAGAGCAGTTTTTCAAAGTGAAATTGGCATGATTCACAGTTGCATCCAAGCCTCTCCTCTACTGCCATATCCACTTAAGCTTCAAAACAAGTTCTTAATGAGTTTAATCATATTTAAAATTTTAATCTTTTTCAACATTATTACAACTGCCTTTGGCAAAAATCAGTAGTACACTGAGCTCCACATGACTCAGACTCAAACCAAGTTTTGTATATTCAATTCTTTGTGAATCACCATTTCTTTAGACAAGCCTTTAATTTTTCAGTGTTTTGCACCTTTAATTACATTATTGTGTGTGTGATTAAAGAGAATATCTAAGAAACATTAGTGACTGTTACAGAAGTATTTCCATTTAGTCAGGGTGGAATTGAAACATATCCTCTCTTTCTTTCCCTCTACAGGCTCACAGAAAAGATGAGTGAGTTTCAGGAGCTCTTTCTTAGGGATATCTATTTATTCTTGCTATGTTGCGTAGTCCAAAGATGATTGTGCCCTATTATATCACAGACAATAGGTTTCTTTGATTTTTTCAAAGGTCTTCCCTTAGCTCAGCTTCATACCTACAAGTAATGTGATACCTGTTGACTTTGAGATCATCACTAGCAGATTTGATAGCGTATTTTGTTCTTTGTTCTTTGCACATTGCTCACATATGTCTGTGAGAAATCTGAAAAGAATTCTGCAAATCTTAGTCATGGGGAACAATACCGTATTATACGAGAATGCCTCTTTGAAATGCAAGTTCTCTTTTCTGGATTACAGGCCTACGAAGTAATCACCTTCCCTCAGTCACTGTGGTTCTAGAGTACTCTAAAGGTACACAGGAATTTAATATTTCATAGAAAACCTCATTTTCCCCTTTTCTGAGTTTCCAAGCTTCTGACTAAACCGATCAGACTTTTCAGTTCTGTCATGGATTCATTACTTGAGTTTTTCAAATACAAAAAATGAGCATGTCATACGTTGCATACAGGTGCCTTTGAGATGGCTTTGCATCATCGTTTGGCAGTAGATCTTGAACTGGTACAAATTGATTTACTGTTTGTAACCTAAAAATTAAGGAAAAACAAAAACAAAAACAAAAACAAAAACAAACAACTGTGTAAACTTATGCTGAGTTTACATTGTTTTTATCTTTCTGAGATCTTGTGTCCCAGAAACAAAAACAATGACAACAAAAAGGCCTTTAGGAACGTGAATTAACTCCTGTCATCTCACTGATCATCTCTGTAGAGTGATGGCAGCTTAAACAAGAGCTAGTAATTAATAAATTGTTTCATTTTTCAGAAGGCCAACAGATGTGTACAGTCCTACATTGCTTCTATTCCTTCTTGTATAACATTACTGCATTGTCTTCTAAGTGTTTAGAAGCTCCAGTTAATTCTTTGACGCAATCTACAAGGTGTATATACAGCAACTACAAAAATCTGTGGAAATCACTCCCAAAGAGCACCAGTGAGCTCTCTTTAGATGCACATCCTTGCTTAATGTACACTCGCATCTTCAGTGCTCATCTGAATCTAAGCTAATGCCACATTTGCTGTTACATTATGCAACATAAGGTGTGTGCATGTCTTGGTGTGTGCATGGTTATATTTGCGTTTATAAACACCAAAATGTGCACAATCTATTCTGAGAGTCCTGGGGCAGAGGGAGAAACCCTCTACCTGTATCATACAAATGAAATGAAATGGGCAACAGCTTTCCTTACTTGTCTTTGGTTCCCATATGTAGTGAACAAGGGCATATATATAGCTGGGCTTGCTGGGGAGAGGGATGGAAAAAAAAATAACAGTAATATGGAAGTTAGGCTGGAACTCATACAGTGCAAGCTGCAGCTTAGAGAGCAGTCATCACCAGATATTATTTCAGTCAGTTTCCCTCATTTATGCCATTGGTAACTATCAGTTTGATAGCACTGCTTTTCTAATTTAAGTGTGTTAATGCACAAAGTCTGGTATGAATTAGTCTTCGTAAAACCTCATATATTTTGTCATCCTAGGTTGTATCATTACAACCTCAATTAAGCTTGAGCAGGCTGAGTTCCTGAATGAATGTCAAGTTCAAACTGTTGTTGTTTGGTTTTAAAATATCTGATGGAAAATGCGTGTATTCAAATGCAGGTATTTTTTATCTAGCTAAAACTATTTAATTTCTTATACCATTAGATAATACCATTAGTATTTGCCTAAATTACAACCTGGCTTAAGTTTCGGTAAACAGGCTTTCAGAAAGGGCTCAACCATTCTTTTAATTTTGTGCCTGAGTTTTGTTATTTATTGCAGTAGGCAAGTTTACAAGTCATAGCTCTCCAGCTATTCGGTTTACATGAGTAAGTGCTATACAATGCGCCTACATTTAATGACAGAGCCAAAATCCAGAGTTTCATTTTTAAAAATTGTGACCTCGTTGACCCTCTAGGGATGGGAGAGCTTTAAAATAGTTACCGATTTTTAAGACCTTTACAATTTTTTCCGAGAGCTGCTTAGGACTAATTTAAGTTGAGAAGTCTTCATAAAACAATGACTATGTATTTTCTAATTAAAAAATTCAACAGAACATACTTCATATTTCCAGGAACACATACACATATTAAAAATAGAATCAAACTAAGAGATGCTCCCTGGATTTTGAGCAGAAGGATAGACTAAAAGAGCTGCTGGACTCCCTTCTAACCTGAATGATTCTAAGATTCTGTGCCTGCATGTTTTTTATATAGTTAACCTCACGTATACAGTCAAACCAAGCAAGGGGTTTAATATCTAGATCCTGTGACAATGGACTTGAGTTCTCTTAGTTTATCCTTTTAGTAAATTACCAGCCAACCATAGAGAGTCCCTCCTTTTCCATTTTTTTGAATTCTTCTCCCTCTTCCCTGTTTGCTTCTTTTAGAAATATGTCTATTTCTTCTAAAAATATGTCCCCATATAGTAATTCAAGAAAAGTTTACTTTCCACATGGAAAATACTACCCCTTGCCATGAAAGTGCACAATTGACAAAACTTCACGTCAAATATGTGCAACTCCCCAGGCTAGAAGACTGAGAAGCAGAAGTCTTTGCTGTCTCTGTACAGCCAGACTGATTTATATGGATAATAATATTAGTGACCTGTAATTCCAGTTGTTAGTAGTTTCACTTCACTGGAATGCTTTTACACTTTAACTGTATGGTAGGTTGTTATGATAATCGAAATAATTCAGGAATGTAGGAGTAATGTGTGCTGGGAAGCAGAGTATCCTAGCTTGCTTGTTATTGAGCAATGAAACAGATATTAGAAGTTGTAATTTCAGGATGTCCGGTTATAATCTGCACATCTGAAAACTGTAATCTGCTTTCCCGAGGAAAGTCAGTATGCAGGCCTGTCACATAGGTTTGGTTCAGAACAGCAAATGGTAACTGATTCACACAGTCATACTTTTGGTTCCTTCTTCTCCTGTGTCCCAAGAGAAATGACTGACTCTAGCAGTTTACCTGGAATAAGCCTATTTCTGCCTCATCCTGTCACTAAGAAGCATAATATTCACGATACGTCTGCTGACCAGCTGTGTTGACAGTGTGATATTTACATTGCAGAACTTTATTGTTCCTAGGATTCCCAATTCAGTTTTGCCTAGGTCGCTGCTAAGTCACAAGATACTTTCAGACACCTCTCAGTCACTTCTTGCCAAAGTAGAGCTTTTCTGGGATGAGAGTCTCAGTATTCTGTTATAACCCCCTTCAGCTGCTGTATCCGTAGAAATACACATTTGTAAGAGATCCGTAGAGTAATATCAGAAGACAGTTACTGCTGTAATATGGAAATAATACTGTTGGAGTGTAATCAAGTTAAAATTATGTGCACATAAATAAACTGCATAATTGTTTTATTAAATGTGTAAATCATTTTATGATTTCTAGAATGACTTCTTATAGCAGGTCATGAAACATTTAGCACGAGAGACTAACAGACAGAACAGACCTTGTTACACAGAAACTTTTGCAACCTTTTGTAGAAGAGAATGTCATTACGTTTTCTAGAAAAATGGATCCTAAACCAGTTGAGTCAGGCTTATTTGACATCGCTCACAGTGCAGACTGTTGTTGGTATTTGAAGACAATCCAGCTCTGAGCTGTAATTATGATGACAGATCTATTCATGTTTGTTGGTGCTGAGGATAGACAGCTGTTTTCACATGCTGGCTTACAATTTGACAACTGCAGTCCCAACAAATGCTTTTGATGTTCATACATGACAGAAATAAAAAGATCAAACATCACACATATAATGGCCCATTCTCCTTATCTTTATCTTCCTGTTAAATCCATAGAAACGAAGGCCTCAAAGGGACCTTCAAGGATTTACCAGATCAGCGTTAAGGCAGATTCATAGCAACCCAGGGTGCAGAAATCTGTGTTGTTTTGTCTCTGCTTATGAAGAGGATGGTTTTCTGGATGAGATCTGGACTGATTTTTCCAAGAGGTAGATTCTTGCCCTGGTTTTGCTCCAGGATTTCCTTGGCCTAGGTTAAATCACTACCGCTAAATTTTTATACCTTCCAATTCAGATTTCACATTCTCTCTAATTATTCCTTTCTACAGTAGCCTCCAAGTGGAGGTCTGGTTTCAGTTGATGATCTTTCGGCTTCATTCTGGCCTTTTTACTTCTCTGTTTACCTTGCTCTTCCAATTAATCAGCTATTTTTCAGTTGTTTTTAACTTTTCCTACCCTGCCATATTCATAGAGCTAGAGCTGTTACTCTGTACAGAGCAATGCAGTAAATGCCTGGATAAAGATACAAGCTCTACTTTCTTGGACATCTACAGAGCCAGCCTGTGAATTTGTTTCACTGAGTATAAATAACAGCTATATTATCCTTTCACTCGTACCCAGGTTATTCGTTCACGCTCAGTTACTTCTCCATATATTTTATAGGACAGAGACATCATGAAATAGCTATGTATGTTTGTATGGCTGGGAGTGAAACCTAGTTTTAGTGAAAAATATTTTGCTGTCATTTCATAAAATTGAAATAAGAAATCAGTATATATAATTTTACTAGATACAACACTGATGAGTATTGGTTTTGGCTGTGGCACTGCCACCAGGCTACTGTTACCACACGTATTCAAATGACATTTAATTTCCTACTCTGCATTTCTGAACAGCAGGCTGCTTTTGCTACTGCAGAGTCACATCCACAGAAAAGGGACAGATGTTCCACATTTTTCTTTATGCAACTGAAGAACTTTTCAAGTTCAGTAGCTAAAATGCCACCAAAGAATCAGATAGAAACATCGTACAATAGATGACATTGTCCTAAAGAGATGAAGAAAATGTACTATTTAAATCACCAGTAGCACTCACGAGGCATACTTGATATAATTAGTAACTGTATGCTCAACAGGCACACATGGTAAAAGATAGTCAGTTCCTTCCTACCACTCTAATAAGGGGAGATTACATATAGACGGCTATTCAAAAGAGAGGATACAAGACTGTTGCCAACAACTGTAAGAGAGAAAGAGAGGATGAGAAAGTTTAATTAACAAGTACTACCCAGAGAGAGATTTTGAAGAAGGAATGACTCATAGGATAATAATGCAACTTTGCCAGTGGCCAGGATAGGGAGGAAGAATATAAAGGAACAGCTCTCTTTTAATGAAGTAGATTTAGTTGCTATATCTTTGGGAAGTTGAAAACATACCTTTGTTGCCTGCTTACTCATCTCCCTGCTGTATGTTCCTAGTTTGCTAAGTTTTTTAAAAAAAAAAAAAAGAAAAAAGAAAAAAAAAGGTGGTGGTGGGGAGCTGTTTGCTCTACTGCTGTCTGGCAAGGACAAAGGGTCTGAAATATATTTTCTGCAATAGAAAGAACTCTTTGTACCAAAAATAGTGTCAGTAGAAAAATAGAGTCAGAATAAAATGTAACATTTTACCCAAGATTGCCTTTCAATCCAAAGTTTTACATACTTTTCTAGAGTTACAACATACTTGGAAAGTAATAGTTTTCAAAGATGCTTTTCTAGTACCACTAATACCCCTGGCACAGACTGGATCTTTTATGACTTGACCAGAATTCTGTTCTGACACGGAAGGTGGAAATTCAGAATTAGTTTTCTTAATTAATCTTATCAATTTGGTGGCAGCAATTAAATTGAAAGCTCAGAAGATCATCTGTATTCTCCTCTCTTCTTAAAGCACGCACTTTGGTGGGGCTGTTTCTCAGAGTATCCTGAGAAACCCCATGTTAGTCACGGGCTGATTTATGTCCCAAACTGATTTCAGGCCACTACTCATTGTGTTGTCTTGTAAATTCATCATCAAATGGGAGTAATTTCTTAGTAAAAAGTGCCAGCTCATTTTCATTGTGGCATCTTCAGATACATGCCGATTCCGACCTTCCTTTGGCAAATGAAATTAGAGCTGGAGTAACCTGGCAACAAATGAAGTTGTTCGTTGAACTGCCTGAAGAAGCTGGGTTTTACCTAATGAGGCTGGATGAAGGGCTTCATTTGGCAGGCTCTGATCATGTTAGGAACAATATTTGCTTAAGATTAACAAAATGGTTTGTAGCAAGTGTAAACAAATACTGCTATTCTCTGTTTCCACAACGTCGTTTCATGAGATACGATTTCCACCTTTTAGCAAGCAGTTGTCTAATCCAAGAACTTAGTAAATACTTACGGTGAGATACTTCAGCTGCCGCTGATGGGTGCTGACTGAAATGAAGAGTTCTACAGAGTGATTTTAAAAACTGTTCTCAGAAGGGAGATTTCAACAAAGGTACCCTTGAGAATGTAATCTGTGGTTATTAAGAACAGGATAGCTTTCATCATAGATGTGGACGAGATCTCCGAGTTTTAATGCTGCAATGACTTGGTACTTCATTAGTATCTTCAACTTCTGTAGCGACTGAGTGTTCAATTTAGTCCCTGACTGAAAGTAGTTCATCAATGTGATAGATACCAATGGTTTTTGCTAAGCTGTAGTGCATCTTCTGTTTTCCAGCAGTCCTTTGTAATGCTTGATCTTTGGCCAGAATAATTGAGAAGATCAAATAACTGTTACCAATTTTATACAGATTGTTTTCATGTTCTGACATTTGCACTGTCCAGCAACAAGATAGGGAAGGATATTTTCTGTTAGGAATATTAACTCTTCCTTCTGTTTCTTTGCTATCTAAGTGAACTTAGAGAAACTTTCATTTTGACATGTTAGAATACCTTAAAGAGGTAGATCTTAAAAATACTTAAAAAAAAAAAAAAAAAAAAAAGTCTTATAGTAGACTCTGTAGTTTCAGTACTGAAACTGATCCACTGTGATCTTTGCATGGAATACCTCACAAAAATTGCTAAGTGATAATGAGGTTTCAGGGAAGCCTGTAGGAAGACCACATTGTCTTCAGCTTTCTCAGATTCCAGGCTTCCCAGCGTGCAGGCTCTTGAAGTCGACTTGTTGCTTCCAGAAGCTTTAGGAACATTTGTTAAAAGTCCTTTCCCGATTAAAATTAAAAAGAGGGAGAGAGAGAGATTCTTTTTAACAAGCTTGAAAAGTATTTCAGAATTTCTGATAGGTATGGAATTCTGTTTTATGACCAACTTTACTGTTGTAGCCTAATTTATCAAAGCCATAAGCTTACGTTTAAAGGTATTCTGTTCTGGCAGAGAATAAAACCTTTATTCTTAATGGTAGGCATGTGTACATAACAGATACCTGACTTTTCAAGGGGCTTTTTTAATTGTATCATTGATCCTCATTTTTATAAAGAGACAGAAAAAGACTGGCATTCTCTTACACTCTCTCTCATCCTTGTGTTACTAGTTAGGATAGCGTAGAAATGATTGAACTTAGTAAGCTTTTGGCTTCTCCATGTAACCTGTCTTTTATAGGAATGCTTAAATATTATTTTTGGCCTCCTCATGCTTGAAACTCAGCATTCAAGTTGTATCAGAGGGAATTTTAATTTTAAAGTTGGAATGCCAAACATGTTTTTTACACGAACAAATAAGCCTGCTGCTTAAGCATTAAAATATACAATCAAATCAAACCAAACCCTTGAAACAACTTCAGGCTATTGTGGGATATGAGTACAGACAGAATGAGTATCATCTAGTGTTCCAATAGGATTTTAATAAGATAACATGTTTCTCAGTAAGGATTAAAATGAGTAAAGTAACATCTGCTTTTTCCTTACCATTCAACTAACCGAAGCAACTTTTGTTTTAAAATTGTATTAGAAGGAATAGGTATGTACACATTTTAGCATTTTTATGCTTCCTAAATAGATGTCCCACTGCTGCTCCTAACTGGACTGGCTTATGGACAGCAGTCATGAAAGGCCATGTATCATTACATAATTTGCTTTCTAGGCACAATCTTTGAGGTCAGCGCATTAGAGGCAAAATGGCAGCTCAGCCATATGTTATTTTTGTAATAATAATTAGCTAAAAAATGTTTATGGCCCAAGAATACTCCATTTCAAATAGGCTTTAATTTAAGTCGTCAAAGAGACTGATGCTTCTCAGAAGCTCAAATTAATTTTGAAGTTGTGTAAAAGCACATCAAGAAAGTACTGAACAAAAATAAGCTATCCTGGTGACTGGGGCACTTATGAAAACTAAGCCTGAATGACTAATGCAAAGGTACCAAATCTGACTCATTATCCACAAAGAAAGTCATCCTGTTGTCACATCTTCAGTATCCCTTTGCTGAAATGTCTTACGTAAGATGTTAAAGAACACTTCAACATCAGGTAAGTAAGGAGCAAGCACGCAAAAGCATGCAGAGAAAGCACGCAGGGAATGGCTTCGCAGGGTACATGGAATAGCTAATTAAACAGCAGCGAAGGACAACATGCAAAGCTTGCTGCATCTACACAGCTAGAAACATGACAGCAGAAGAAACAAAGACATAGATGATCTTTTGTTAGACTACTTTCTGTCTGAAATCCTGTAGCAATTTGACTGCTACCAATAATTAACATCTAATGCTTGGGTCTGTTGGCTACCACAAAGAGATAAGTTCCCATTTGTGGAACAGTCTGGCTGGAAAGCTGAAGAGAATAACTATCAATATATATCAACACTACGCTGAGGACAAATGACCTGCTTCATAGCCTTCCTTAATGCAGAAAGCTTTATCCGACTGTCTGCAAATGACATCTTTTTGGATTGTAAATCAATTTCCTGGCCTTTGTTTCCTCTTGTGCATCCAGAAGCAGATAAATACATGGGCGATGGAACAGAGTGCACTCTCAGCAAGTTTGGAGATGATACAAAACTGGGAGGAGCACTTGATAGACCAGATGGATGTGTTGCTGGTCAGAGGGACCTCATCAGCCTGTGGGAAATGGACAAAGAGCAATCTCATGAAGGTCAGCAAAGGGAAATGAAAAATCCTGCGCCTGAAGAAACACAACCATGCACCTGTACAGCCTAGGGGCCAACCAGCCGGAGAGCAGCTTTGCAGAAAAAGTCTGAAGGTCCAGGCAGACAACAGTCTGACCATGATTTGCTGCAATATCTCCTTGCAGCAAAGAAGCCTGGCAGCCTCCTGGGCTGCATTAGGAAGAGCATTGCCAGCAGGTCAGGGAAGATGATTCTTCTTTATTCAGCAGTGGTGTGACACAGCTGGAGTGCTGAGTCCAGTTCTGGGCCTCCCTAAGGAAGACACGGATGAGCAAATCCAGGGTGGGCCATAATGATGATTTAAGGGATTGGAGCATCATGAGGAGAGGTGGACTGTAGCGTCTGTCATAAGGAGAGGCTGAAGGAGCTGGGACTGTTCCCCCTGCAAATGATGCGGCTTGTGCGAGGTGTTCCCAGTGCATACAAATACTTGATTGGTGGAACAAAGAAGACGGAGGAAAACTTTTCTGGTTGGTGCCCAGTGAGAGGACAAAAGGTAATGGTCTCAGACTGAATGAAATGCAGGAAATTCTGTTTAAGCACATGAAAAAAACTTTTTTTGCTCAGGGCAGTCAGACAATGTAACAGGTTGCCCGGAGGGAGTGTTGTCTCCATCTCTGGGGATTCCAGACCCAACCAGACACAGCCCTCAGCCACCTGCTGTAGCAGGGACTTGCTGTAGGTGACTTCCAGAGGCCACTTCCACCCTTAGCCACTCTGTGATTCAGCTCACATGTTGCTTTTCTTATATCGAAGTGGTAGTCAGAGCCCAGCTTTTGCTCTTAATTTTTGTCTTAAAACCAGAAGTGCATTCTCTTCTTTGCCTATATAAGAGAATGTTTCTTCTCTCTTAATTTGAGAAAAAAAAATGTATGCAAGTGACTTTTAGTTATACATGGAGTCCTTTTTCTGCACCTAACTGTTTGGTTACTCTTTGCCTCCCTGAGGTGTAAAACTTCTGCCTCCCCTCACAACTACCTGACACTCTCCAGTGGGACTGTATCTTTCACTTGATTTTGCATTTAAATTCAAGTAATGCAAGTAAATGAAGAACCTGGACGTTTTTTAAGTTATTTAGAATCTAGTAACTGAATACATGTATTTGAGTGAATGTTAGAAGAAAGCAATGCATGCAGGGCCTTGGAAGATATAAATGTCCTTTGTGAATTTAAAATGAGGCTTTCATAAATACCCAAGACATGTTTATTGTCTTCTCTGAGAACACTGAAGTCTGCCGTACACCTAGCATAAAGGCAAGTAGATGGATGACTCCGAAATTCTTGTATTGAAATTCTCTTGTCTTCTCTTGCATGACCATGAATCAAAGTCATTTAACAGTTCGTTCTCTCAGTTTCCACGTTTGTCAAGTAGGGAACACAAACCAATACAGCAAAGCTGTTCAAAAAATTAAACCACTGAGTATTTGTATTGTGCTTCTCAAACAGAGCTGTGGAGAAGAATTAAATAGTGTTCTTTTACATGCAGGAAACATGCAATAGCCTCTATGTAAAGGTTACAGTACTCATGACTGTTATGATTAAAAACATGCACGCATTTTTAAACCTACCTTTCAGAAGTACCCATAATTTACCAAAGTACTCACTTTTCCAGATGAAATTTTCCAGGCCAGGTCTCCTTCTTAAAGATGATGTCTTGTTAATGGTTGTTAACAAAAATGAGGCATAGTCACTTTGAATATTAAAAAGTAGAAAATTGTTACTTTTCTCTTTCTCTTATCTTTCTCTCACTCTATTTCTTTGAGAAGGAAAAGAGCAGAGTTAAGGTTGTATTTATAATCTTTATTACCTGACTTCATTATATTACCTGACTTTTCCGTATGTAAGCTTGTGTCCTCAGCAGTTCCATTGATAGTATTTTTGTTGTAGAAGGCAAGCAATTATTAATATTTCTTAATGTTCCAGTAAACATAAATTTGTCCTCTCACTGTATTTTTTATCATAAAAGAAATCAATAAGTGTCATGACAAAGTGTTTTCATTATGATTTTTATCACGATATCTATTGCTTTATGCCCTCTAGTGGGCTTTATTTGTGCTCAGTCTCAGCTTTAATTACAGCAGAACTTTCACCATTCTAACAGATGCTATTCCAGCATGACTTCTTCATGTTTTCTTGGTAGGTGATTGGGTAATGGAAGATCTCATGATGATGCACAGGACAAGTTGCCTTGTTACACACTTTAAGAAGGAACGAATTAAACAAACTTAAATAACAAATGTTCAAAATGTTATTACTAATTTGAGTGGATGCCAGGGTTTTTTTTCAGTATTACATATGTGTTTGTTCTTAGTTTGGCTGAAATTTTGACTATGAATAATGAAGCACTGAAATAAGTAAGCTGACCAGAAAATAACTTACAGCAAGATAACACTGGGTGAAGTGTTTAAGGATTATAATGTTACGTAAAGAGGCATAATTACAGTTCGGGGATTTGACTGTCCTAAAGAAACGTTGTTGAAGTGCAGGGTGAATTTAGTTTTAAAAAGGCTGGGTTCTGTTTTTTTTTTTTTTATTTTATTTTTTTTAATTGTTTTATTGGGAATAAAAACTCTGCCTCTTCTTTGGACAAGGAGAGTTTTAAGATTTCAGAAATGTTTAATCTAAAATGCTGATATTAAATGTGTGGTCCCTTGCTTAATTTAATTTGGCAAAAAAAAAAAAAAAGAAAAAAAGAAGTGTTATTGGATAACAGCTTTTGAGGCATATGTTCTGAACTCCACCGGTCGTTAGCCAGTCAGAAAAACTAATTTATCCAGCTTATCCATCCTCATATGCATCCACTCTGTAGTAAGTCTGTACAGCAGTAGGTTCCTGCTTCTAGAGGGAAGTGGAGTGGTTGTAGCAAATGGGCTGAGATAAAGGTTTCTGATGGCTGGTTAATTCCATCACAGAAATTTGGCAGGCATATGCTGTCCACGTACAATGTGGCTTTGTCAGTCTTCATAATGCCTCTTGTATTTTTTATCTTCTACCACTTTTTGTTAAGGAACTTGGTATCTTAAAACCTCAGCTGTGGATATCAGGAAATGACATTCATGTTTTGGTTTTCACTGAAGAAATTATATTTTTAGCCTTTTGGTGCTAAATTAGAATGGGTCAAAACGAGTGTGACCCTACATATATAAAAAAAAATAATAGGAAAACATGAGAAAAAAACACTCCATGTTCATTGTTCTTAAAAGTAAAGATTTTTAAATGCATCAAGGATTTTGGGATTTGGATTGGCAGCACTGGCAATATCACACATAACTCTGGCACGGTATATCTGAATGTGGGCATTTTGCATTCCAGCAAACAGAGCTTCCAAAAATGTTATTTTCTACTGATGGAGTTCCACTGGAATCGAAGCTGCCAAACCTATTTTTACTCGTGATTCTGATTTTAAGTCGCAGCTCCAAAAGAAAAAGTTAATTAGTCCTTTATAAAGTCCAGCAGTTGTGACTAGGAAATTCAGATGTTTTATACCTTTCTGTTAACACAGAAGCACCAATCCTGCTTTACATGTCCATCTGACACCTGCCACAAACTAGAAGATAATCAAAGAGAAATAAAAAAAAAGCCAAACACACCCCAACTCTAATGGCTTTACCGCAAAGATTTTAAAGTAGGAATAATTGTTTCTTGAAGGACAGATGTTCCAGCAAAAACAATATACTCTTACACTGCCGTCAAGCTGTTGAAGCATAGAAGCCAGGTTTAACTAAAAAGCAACTCTACAGAGGCCTCTTTTGCTGAGTTGTGTTACACTGTGGTAACAGACTGAGTTTTAATTTTAGTCTGTAGGTAGGGGCAACCTGAAACACAGCACCATTGTCAAGAAAGAGCACGTGCTTTGTTGCTGTACCTTTGCTTCTTTGTAATACTAGAGGCTTTGTGTCAGAGGCTAATGTTTCATGTTATTAAATATTTACTAACAATCTATTGACCATATGCCATAGAGTTTGCATGGTGACAGACTGAGTATTCGTCACCTTTTCAAGATGATTCTGTGAAATCTACGGCGTCATACAAGTTCACAAAGCCCTCTCAGTAACCCAGGTTTTTGTTCTCCGCGCTGTCTCTGCTAAACTGGTGTCAGTATCACATTTGTGCTCTGTTGAAATGGTTTTCAGGAATGAGCTTTTCAGGACTTTTCTGCAGGGTACCATGGAAGATGTCAGGATTCCTTTCTCAAGTACTGTTTATCTGACAGTATTTGTCTTCAAGTATTTTCTAAGTGTGGAGACACTTTCCATATGGAAACATTATTAGTCAAATGATATAATAATACTTAAAAGGCTCTTTCCCCTCCTTTGTTGTTAGGATCATTCACCAATCTTGTTCATTTTATATGTTGTTACGGAATTATCAGCTAAAATGATGGAAATTTATTACGTTAGGTTTTCATAGGGTTTGAATAGTGTTCATATTTTGTATATGGGGGAAAAACACTCAATGCACTTGCTAAAGCTTAGTATCTCATCGATTTCAATTGTCATTTCAAGACAACATATTCCTCTCATCTAAATTATTCTTTCTGTATTTTCTGATGCAGAATAATTTTATGTAAGATGGGAAAATGGTGATAATATCAATTACAGTTAATTGGAAGTTATTAACAGCTTCTAATTTCTGTAATTTTGTGTGACTGTATAAACAGGTATGTTTACATACTGTAATGTAGGAAACTGATTGGATTTCAAGATAAAAAAAATATGTTATTATAATGATTATGAATGCAAAATGTAACAGTTACAAACAGCAAACTACAGATGATTACCAGAAGAAAAAAAAGAGGACTTCAAGGAATAGGTCACTGTCCATCATTTACCTGTTCAAAGTAAGGTTCCTAGAATTGTTTATGTCTCTAATATCATGTGTCAATTGTGCCTTGTTAGGGACAGAGTTATGGCACCTCCAGCACCTAGGTTTGCTGCCTGGAGAGATTGAAAGAGCCCTGCTAGGAAACGCGTTCTCTGGGTCCTTTCCCACCAATAAAACTTTCTCTCTTTAAGTTCATCTCATGACCCAATGTCAAAGTACAGACAGAAGTAATTGGAGGTCTGAGTAGTCTGTCCAACAATGGTAGCTCTCAGTGCCTACCAGGAAAGCACTTCACGCTCGTGTACCAACTCCCAAGAGGATTCTTTAAGGATAAAGTGTTCCTTACGTGTCAATCTGTGTTGCAGGTAGTAGTTGGATGAGAACAGGGCGACACAAGTTCTTTTCTTTCCAGTTCTTCAATACCTTGGTCGATGCTGCTGAGTCAGCGTGGAGGACTCCATAGCCTAGGTCAAACCGGGGGGGCGGAAATCGTGCCGTGACTCACACACAGCCCAGACACTCATAGCTCTTTTCTGGCAAGAAGTTAACTCTGTGGTTTTATTACACTGTGCGACACATGCTGGGTACAAAGACTTCTGTGGCACAGGGGGAGAATAAGTAGGTATTTTTTGTTGGCTAAGCAGTATTTGTTTTCATTTTCTTCCTTTTTTTTTTTTTTTTTGGTGGTGGGGAGAATAGTGAGAACAACTTGTACAATACAGCCATAATCTACAATCCAGCTAGAAAAAAAAGCACAGTGAAAACAGGCTTTTTAAATTTTATTTTTATTTTTTATTTGTATTTTATTGTAAGCTTTCGTAGAGCTTCTGGACATTGACAAAATATCAAAACAAAAGGATTAGTCACTAGATGACTGGGACATGGTTAACAAAACAGGCAAAGGTATTACTGCTATTGAGATCTGTGGCCATCTCAACAAAACTGGTTTTGCTGTGGTGCCTGCTGTGGGTACTTGAAAAAGCACGTAATAAAAGTTTATAATTGATATTGTTCCGTGTCTATGGTACTTGCTGACAAACATTCTTGTCAGCTGTGCTTTTCCCTACCTTCTAGAAGGGAATGTGCCACCGCCAGTTTGCAAGATCTTGTTCAGAATTACATCCCGAATAAATGGAGTCTTCTTTAGTCTTTTCAATTCAGAAACAAAAACCAACCAACCACAAGGAAATGTAACAGAGTGAAGGCTGAGCGCCTTTAACCCAATGCTGGAATATATATTACCTGAAAAAGAAAATGAGATTTAAAGGGCTTGTGATGAGACCGTTGACCTAATTTTGACCTCCATATTATTAGCAACTCCACGTGAGTCATTACATAGTATTTTTTCTAGAATCTTCTTACCACCATCCTGTCCAGTGTGGTAGTAAAACTTGGCAGCCATGTGCTTAAACGTAATTGTTCAAAAGCATGATCTGATACAGTTTTCGCAGCCAAAGTAGATAAGATTAGATAAAGAAAACTTTGGAGAATTATGAGTAGTGAGTTGATCTGTAGCAGCTGAATACTGCCCTCCCCAGAAGCTTACCGCCCTTCTAGTTATCAAGTAAATGTACAGCCAGCTTTTCATGCAGGTGTTAATAGTATGATGACAGTATGAATAGTTCAGCTATTCTCACCACAGAAAGGGCCAGCATCTCTCCTCACAATCTGAACAGTGGTGTTTTTTTTTTCTTTTTCCTTTTTTTTTTTTTTGACTGAACTATGAGGAATGGATTTTCTTCAGGCAATAACTTGTTAGGCACATGAACAAAAGCAGTCATGCAGATAAGGGAGTGTTAAAATTTGTCCTTTACAGTTCACTGTTTGTTAACTGATGATAAAATACTTTGCAAATTAGTTGACCGCTTCTAAATTGTGAGGAGCAAAGAGCAACATTTAAATGAAACTGTCCATATCTAATTAATAAAAGTGAATTTATATCCTTAGCATATCTCAGTTTTCTATGGTAGAAAAATTCCCAAACTGCAAAAAGCTAAAGCAATTGGATCACTTAAAACATCGAGTTTAGCTTGGGAGCTCTGGAGTGCAGGCTTGTTCCTCCCCCGCTACGTTACAGACTAATAGCAGATGAGGATGGGTTAGCAGATGAGATGGACATAGCTGTGCTGGAAAAGGTGTTCTTTGCTTCTTGGATCAGAGAGTTGTTGCTAGACATAAGTTAGTATGCATATGGTTTAAAACAAACAAACAAACCCAACAACCTCCATAGGTTTTAACTGTCCAAATATGTAAAAGAAAACAAAATCGCAGTACCTGGGAAGTGCACATGTTTCACATTATATGCTCTCCATCGTATTTCCCCAGGGCAGGTAAAATCATTGTTTAAACTGATGATCGTTGTTTAAACTGTTTTTTTTATAATTTATTTTATATAAGAAGGAAAGCCCTCAGTGACAGACATATTTTTATTTTGCAAACAGCTTCTTTTCTGAATGAAGGCCATTTTTAACCACTAATAAAACAAAAAAATCACTGTCTACCAGTCAGTTCCCTGTAATAGCTAAATACTGAGCTAAATACTGTTTGTTGTTGTTCTGAGAAAGCACGTTTATGAATTCTGTTAGTTTTCTAAGAATCTGTTTCTCTGTGGCTGAAGCCCTTTTTGTAGTACTCAGAACTGCACATGAATCCCCCAAACTTTTAGTTTCTTATCTACTTAATCTTTAAATAAGGGAAATTAATATCACCATAAGTAATCCAAAGCACACTCAACTGCTTGTTTCTTTCAGGCCTGTGACTAGAAGTTCGAACGAGTGGGCTAGGCAGAGCTCCCCTCGCAGCTGGCTGAGACCCAGGTGTTTGGTGTTAGAGGAGATGCCCCTGGGCAAGCTGGAAGGTATGAACACTGAGAGGAGGGGGCAGGTGGGGACTCAGCAGGGGGCTGCAGATCAGGCTGCAGCAGCTCCGAGGGGGGAGGAAGGTGTCAAGATAACAGTTAAAACAGGAGGTTTGTAAAGCCCCTAGGCTAAGGGAGAAGTTTACGGCCCTGGGCAAGACAACGAGCTTACTGCTTTCTTACAGAAAGAGAGATGTAGTTACTCTGAGACAGCTGAAAGTGAGGTAATATTTATTTTAAGGGCTCTGAATATAAATAAACTTCTTCCAGAATTCAAAAAATACCTGAAGGTCTACCTGAAGCCAGGAAAGTGCCCCAGCTCAGTGCTTATCTGCTGGGAAACTGAGTATTAGAACAATTTATCTTCCCCCTTCTTCATTCACTTCTGATGCCCACAGCAATCAATGAAGGACAGAAAGGCCTTGTGCATGCCAGGTGCACAATTCAATAATCATCCTCCCACAAAGGAGGTTCAGCTCCTCCTTTGTTGCCAAGGTTCAGGGAATAGAGTGTACGATGAAGTACAATAGCTTTCTCCGTCAGTTGTGTATCTGTATCTCTTTCAGTCTGTAGGGGTGTAGCGTAACGTTTCTGTAGCTGGGAGAGCGAGTAGCTTTTTCCAAACCTGTAAGAGCTATTCCAAATCGATTCCTAAGTGTTAGAGTGATTCAACCTTCACCTTCTCTGCCAGCGTATGAAACATCAGCAGCCATGTATGCTTTGAGTTCTTGCCAAGTGCACTTATGATTCAGGAGAAAATAACAAGAAAAAATGGCTTCATGGCTGTTGCATATTAAAAGACCTTGAGAATTTAGTATGGGACGGATTAAGTTGTCTACAGCATACAGAAAAGATCTGAGTTAAGGAAGTTGCTAGAAATTGTAACTCTTCAAGCCTGTTATGTACTCCAGCCCCAGATTGTCTAAAAAGCTGTGTTTGTAAAGAAGTACAACAGCTCCACAATGTAAACAATTAGTATTCTGAATCCTTTCAGATAAGCACAGATGATCAAGAGTATTTCTAATATTTGCTATGGGCCCCTTATTTAAACTAGAAAAACTATAGTTTTTTCTAAAGAATGTATGGCAAAGCCCTTAAGTATAAAAGGATAAGGTAGAATTACAAAATAGGAACTTTCAGAAACATGGAAGATGTTGCATATCACCATTATTATGTCAGTTTATTCTAATTTTCCACCAATGACAGGCAACGTAAAATTGTTATTATTTCTAACCTTTGTAGAAGTCTATAAAAATAGTTGTTCTAACATGCAGCAAGAAAGCCTTGCCATGGTTCTCCCGATGATTTAGAATGCAAACATGCAAATGACTTATCTTTGGCTCTTGTCAATTTTGATTTAAGCTATGAAATAAGAGGTGAAGTAGCACTTCTTACCTTCCCCAAACAGTGGATGCTTTGCATTACTGGCATTAAAATTTTGAGAGAGTATATGGATGCGTGGAAAAGAAGAAAAAAAACAACAACACATTTTATTTAACTAGTTTAGGAGAGCTACTCTAAAGCTATTTGTGACTTTTTTTTTTTTTTTTTTTTTTTTTTTTTATGATCCAAGCCACAGATAAATCTTCAAAGCTACGAATGATATCAGAGTTTACCCCTAAATTTTATTACTAGATTTTATGATAGTGAAACTTTCAGTTCAAGCATCAGAGAAGCAGAAATGAGTATAGTACAAACCTAGCCTAAGGTCCTCCCTCTTTTCAGGTTGTTGAGAGAAGTGTAAATTGTAAGGTAATGTGTATTTTTCCTCTTACAGATATGGGAACTGTCATTATTAATTTAAAGAGAAGGGAAAAAAAAAATCAAAAAAAAAAATCTATACAACAGAAAACCATCTAGGGCAAAATAATTTTCCTGAAAAATGTCATGCAGTGATAATTGTAACCTCTTGAGAACTGGGCTTTATAAAAAGAATTGTTGACAGATCTTTTGCAATTGGGTACTTCAGTTACTTCAGTTCTTCATTTTGTTCTATTCCGAGACATGAAAAGTATCTGTTTCAAGAACTTAATTCACAAATTGATCCGCTTTGAAATGTTGAAGTCTAGCAAAATATGCTAACACAAAAGAACCTTTATTTGTAGAATCAGATAAAGAATGTTAAGAATGGATTTGCTTGAAACTCTTTATTAAATGCAAATCAGAAACTATGAATTCCCTTTTCTATCTCTCCCCCATTTTTTTAGGAGGGTGCTTTCTTAGGAACAGGCAATTTCTGTCTATTTTTGGCACTCTGCACATATCTATCAAAAAATTCAAAAGAAACATTTTTACTTAAAAAATATTTGTGTTTTGATGATATGTCTCTGTATGCTGAACAATACCTGTTGGAAAACAATTTTCTCTTGATAGTGATAAAATAATTCATAGAAACAAAATTATTTTATTTTTTAAGAGTTGATAATAATTAAGTTTAATTTAATTTTACATGTGATCCTTTTTGTTACTGTTTACAGGTTCTAGTTGCCTTCAAGTTCTATCGCTGATCTACAGCGCACATGTGGTTTTCATGAAGCATCATTAATATCTTGCACCTGGTAGAAATCACCAGTGGTAGACAGAAATTGAAAAGTTGCTGTGTCTGCATGTAATGGTCATTTACTACAAAAGAAAAACTACAAAAGGGAGATAAGTAAGTAACTTTTTTTAATTATTTATTGTGAATAGTTTTTTTTTTTTTAAGTATTTTAAAATTACGCTGTAGTAGAGAGAATGGTATAGTTTTTCTCTGAGTTATGTAGAGTTGCTGGAAAGGTGATTTTCTAGGAAAGCTGCAATTTATCTTAGTAATGGCTTAGCTAGAAGAAAAAATTCTGAGGCTTCTTAAAAATATTTTAAAATTGAATCTCTAGTATAACAATAATTACATTTTGTCAGAGGGTAAGATATTGTGCCTCGTAACAGAAAGACTTTGTTACTTGAGCTTCCACTAAAGTTTAAGCAACTTTCTGAGACTGATTTTTCATGTTGGTTATAGTAAGGAAGAATTCTAAAGCGTGCTTCTACACTTTGGCTTTGAGCAGCAACCTGTTTATAAACTGAAATAAAGTTCAAATAACTCAAACCAATGAAGCAGACTATCCCCTCATCCCTTTCCCCTTGAAATTTATGTCTAATGCTGTTGACTTGTACTCAGAGTCTGTGTAACAGCGTGTGTAAATTATCTCCATGATTCTGTACAACAACAATAGTACAAGCAGTGAATATGTTACATTGTTGGAGGACCATGTGCCAGCTGATCCTAAACTCACGTGAAACTGCAGAAGAAAAATCTAGAAGAAAAAACAGGCTATAGTTGGTGAGAGATGAGTTGAGGGCAGGTGGGCAGGAAGCTGCTTTTTTTCTATGGTATATAAAAGCCAGAAAGCAGCTGTAACCTCAGTGCTATGCGGTATGCAGGGAGCTTGCCTAGGTTTTCCTACAGCGTAGATGATATAAAGGACCACAGATGAGTCCAGCCTGTCTTCTGCAAAAAAAGCAAGGCATTATGCATGTTATCTAGAATTGTTGAAGTTATGCCGCTGTCTAGGACAGAATTCGGTAATAATGGTGCCAAAAAATGTAAGAACGAGATTAAGTACAACTCTGTAGTCACCAGTTGAAATTGTGATATGGGTCAACAGACTGGATCATTGTGTGTGTAAAATGTATTTGTAACACCTATCATTTTTGAAGCTTTGGTACTCTTGGTACTTTACTTTTTTTAAAATGGTTATTTAGATAGTGAAAATTTAATTTTTCTTATAGTGTTGAAGGACATTGGTTCATACTTTTTTTTTTTTTTCTGGAAAGAAAAGTACCTTTTTTTAAATTGGAAGTTTTAATGTTTTGATATATCCCAAAAGAATATGAATAAAATAAAAATTACAAGAATTCTAAAGTGAGTGCTTCAGAAGTAGATATCTTTTTGCTAATAGAAGATGAAAAAAATAATTATTTTGGATTGTTTTGAATTTAAAACAAATGTTGAAATGCAGGTTTATGTTGAAACAATTTTAATCAGCTGAGTAGTATTAAATAATAAGTATACAAAAACTCCTAAACATAACAATTGTTACTGAAAACAGTGTATACAAGCAGCTGCTTGCCAGCTTGATCATAAGAGCAGTTATGCCTTAAGGTAGAAGAGGTAATTATAACAGCAAATACAGTATGTTCTTAAAGGTCACTGCAAAACTGAAAATAGTTGTTCTGTAACCCCCCCATTTCAGAATAAATGTAATTGTTATATTTCCTATTCAGTCTCATTTTCATTGGCTGGAACTTGAACCTGTACCTTCAGGCTAGTGTTTAGTTACGTACAACCTGACTGCAAATTAGACTTTTAATTAGATGTGAAGATATCAGAACAAAAATAAATATTTGTTTGTCCAAAGCACGTGTAGGCTAGCAAGACTGTGTAAGTGAACAGCTTATCCTCGAACCAGGAGTTTCCAATACCTTATCGCTCAAAAAATCTGAAAAACAGGAAGTTCACTGTTTGTTTTTAAACACATGAAACGTATTGGATTTGTGTCCTTTAGCCACAAGTGGCACCTAACCAATAGGTAGGTGCTAGATTCAAGAATGAATCAAGATTTGAAATGGGATTGGGTTTTGATGAGTTCTTGAGAAAACTGAATTACGGCAGTGACAAAAATTTAGCAGCTAATGGAGAAAGGGATTTCATACAGGCCCTGCACAGGGTTCCCATCTTCCTCTAGCACTTGGAACTATTCATATAACAGGGCAAGGATCAACCAGATGGATATGAGCTGGAATCATTGCTCCTTTATAAACTCCTGGCAAATCGGTAAAGTTTTAAAAAATCTTTACTTTTTTTTTTCTGCCTATACTTTGGTGTATACAAAGCCTTCTTGAATGTGTGTTAGTTTGGATGAAATAAGATAAACAATCTTCCATATTTTCCACGTGTAATGAAAGGCTGGGTAGCTTCATTCTAGTAGCTCTTAAATAATGAAAACCATTATAAGGTAGATGTACGTGAAGGCTCAAATTCCGTTAGGTATAAAACATATGAATACAATTATACAACTACCACACAGTCGTGAGGGAGAAACAACCATGTGCTGTTGGAGTTTCTTAAGTCCTTTGTGAAGAGAGAATTGCTTGCAAGTAATTTCTCAAAAATTGCTAATTTTAATTCACAGTTTAAAGTTTGCTATTTTAAATCTGTTTCAGAAAGTTCTGCATGTTATAATATCAATTCTGTCTGAGTATTGAAAAGCTTTTGGAATAAATTTTCTTGCTCACTCTGTTATGTTATCATAGAGTGCTCTTTCATGTCTCAAGCCTTCGCAATTGAACAGTTCTTGTTACATTTTCATAGCAATTCTTAGAATTGTTATGGTTAGTCAGCATAACAAATGGAGATGTGAACTGTGAGGCTGAGTAGAGTTCCTAAAATATATATATATATATATATATATATATATATATAAAAAACCAAGTGGCTAAAGAATATAATTTATAAAGGAAAAGAGCTAAGAACTCCTAGCTATAAGTAAGCAGCAAGCCTGCAGTTAACGAGCTAAGGCTAGGGATTGTTTTCTTTTGTTTGTTTGTCTTCTGTAAATCACTCTAAGTCACTTCTTTGAAGTTCAGCTTCTTGTGGTGTCCTTCATTAAATTTATGTAGTAATATCTGTAAGTTGAGTCTCTGTCCTTAGGGTCTATATTTCTAAATGCAGAACATTGCACAAAAGCAGGAAATTTAACTGTCCTAGTCACTGGAAGCTTGCGTTGTTTTAGGTGTTCCCTTCTCTGATGAGATTTACAGGATGGTTTTAATGATGAACTTGATGAGAGGTCCATTCTTTGTACTCTGCCGAAAGATGTATTTAAAAACAAAGCAGTTGATGTCCTGAAAGAGCTAAATATGCAATCTGTCTGAGCAGAAACAATTGGATAAGCATAGAGAGGCAATAGAGGAACTTCAGATAGCTTAATAGATGTCATCAATCAGCGAAGCAAGCGCCACAACAAATGTGACATGGTGTTTGTGATCTGTCTACACTAAAAGAGGGATTAAGAGTTGGATCCAGCACAGTAGCATATTTGCAGCAATAGGGAAGGACATAAGCTCCTTAGTTTTTCCAGGTGTCCTCTTAAGAGCTAAGTTTGAGATACTGTTGGTATTAGCAAATTGATGTCATCCAAAGATAGCCTTGCTTGTTTCAAAATAGACTATGGGTGGATGAAATAATGTTTACCCCTGGAGATTCATAAGTGCATGCTGTCAAATTCAACTTTCCTATCTGCTTCATGCTTATTTCTAATAGTGCCAGCATGTTTGTAGTTTCTACCTTGCTATTCAGTGTGAGAAAATTCTGGAAGTGTGATGAAAGGTCAAACTTCCAAGGCTTAATGATTTTAGGCACACAGCTATCCAAGTGTTTTAGAAGGATTTTTCATATATCCCTTTAGAAATGAAATAAATTAATTGAAATAAACTGGTGGCTTTGGGGATAGAAGACAAAAGAAAAAAGGTAAGTACGTGAACTACTTACATGTTGCTAGAAGCTGTTGAAAATACTTGTTTCATTTAACAGTGAAAAACGACGTTTCAGTATATTGCAAATGTGGAATAATTGTAGATGAGTGTTAAGCTGGAAATTCTGAAATATTATTGAATGAAATCTATGCCTTACTGGTTATGACAATCTCATGGTTGTCAAAACGGCATTGTGAATTTTCTACTGTGTAAATATCCAAATGGAATATACGTGGTAAGGCCTAATTCCACCAATTTGCATGTTTCCTAAAAGAGCCCTAGGGATAAATTGCAGTTTATGTTCTTGTTGGGAGGAGATTACTACGTCTTCAGCTCAATAAACACATTTAATTCTACTTTTCAAGTCATGCCCTGTTGTTCTACTTTGCTAAGACTGTTGGACTGAACTACCATGGAGCCTCTGGGAGCCTTCCCAGTTGTGTTTATGTGGGACAGGTCATATAAACATATGTCCTAATTACAAGTGGAAACATCTGTGGTTTGAAACTGAAAGTTTCACTTCATCAAACTGCAGTTTAATTTGCTATTTCTCCTCCATTACCGATGTTCTATTTCATTTGTTCCATCAACTTGGTAGCTCTCTGTGTAATTGTATTTAAACAGCATTGTTGCTTTGGGTCATCAGTGTTAGCTCAGAAATTGCTGAAGTGGTTGTAATGATTCTGTCATCGGTATCTTGCTACGTGGGCAATTGGTGTAGCATTAAGGAATTTTCTTCCATCTTGTGAGATGTGTGGATGGGTGGCACCATGAATAATCATTCGGGATGTTATCACAAGATCTGTGATAACCACAGTATTCTTTCCAAAGAATTTCCTGAATTTAGGATGTTAATTTTCAATCTTAGGGCTACATACTGAAGTTCAATGGGATTTTAAGCTTCAGGTTTCAAAAGTTACTGACTTAGAAAGTTGAGAGTTTCTGGAGACCTTGTGTCTGGCTACAGACAGTTTACTTGAAACTGATTTGATATAACTATCAAATGTTATATAGCAGGAGCTTAAAATATTTTCTGACCTGAGTTTATTCCAGCTGGAAAGGAGAACTTGATTCATTTAGTCATCGATTCCTACGTAACGTTTTGCACTCTTATTTCTATGTGCTGTTGCCATTCAGGTGAAATTCCACGCTGATGTGTGGAAAGTGGCCTGGTTTACCTTTCTATAGAAAAGTTTACTAAGAATAAAATTAGCTTCTGGTGATATAGGAATAGAATTATCTTAGAAAAAGTACAGTACGGTGGCAGAATGTGACAAGTTATGTTGCAGAGTTGATTTCTGCTTTATTTGATAGCTTCAGAAATGTGCATTTGATATTAGGTCTTTGGGGCTTGTCCACAGTTACGTTATACTCAGACCGTTCAGGTAAGGCTAGTTACTTCAAGGTTCAGTATGTGCCTCTTGTTCATGATCCTAATAATGTGAAAAGGTTAACTTCCTTCAGGTTTCACAAACTATTTTGCGGTGGATTTTGTATGACAAGAATTCATGATAACCCAGTGACTGGTGGGTTGAACGATTTCAAATCTTTCAGTTGCTTCTGTCAAGAGAGAGATTGTAAGACAAGTTTTGTTTGCGTGTTCTGTCTTCTGCATATATTGGAGATAGTGTAAGGATTGCAATAGCCATGGTCTTAGAAAAGTTCACTTTATTTCAGTGCAGTCTACTGGTAGTTGATGTCATGAAATACTAGCATTTATAGGAGTTTAATGATATTGTACTAAAACCTAAAACTACACTGCTTTGTGCTTGTATGTGTTCTTATATTGAGCAGCACAGCTTGCATTGCAAGGCTAAAAGGACCAATTAAGTCTCCTATATTTCCAATGGTTTGCAAGAAAATGTGCGATGTCTTTTTTTCCAAAGTGAATCTGAATTAAAATGAAAAGTGAGAAATGCTTAGCTTTTAAAGGGCTAGTTTCTGCAGCATCAGATGGTTCACTCTAGGGCAGGAGATGTCCCATTCTGGCCCTGGAAAGTGCTCTTCCTGTATGTCTGGAGGGAGAACGTTTCCAGGCTGTCACCTCATCCCTTCGCATCAGCCTGGTAGCAGACCTGAAAGCGCTTCCTCGGAGACTGTGTGGCAGAACTTCAGTCTAAGTACATCCACAGGAGTTTGAGTACCATCATACAGGAGCTGTATGATAAGTCATTTGGGGTTTATGCAAAGCCTCATAGACGCCATTCCCTCATTTGAATGAGGAGACAGATCAGTCTCTTTTCTTTAGAGATCCATAGTGTTTCACAAGCAGGTGAAAGATGTTTTAAGGCATTAATAATCTGCAGATGGGCATCTAGCCTGGTGGGTAGGAGTGGTCTACATAAAGAACATGGTGGCTAATAGGAAGTTGAAAATATACGACTGTCCCCATTCTGCCTTCTCTAAGGCTTGGTTGTCCACACAAATTTCTGTCTGACAAGCACCAATAATTTCTGGCAATGGAAGACTCACGAGGGAACTGAACGTGTGTATTTGGCAGTGGAAGAATTGGAGTTTCCTCTTGACAAACTGTGAGTGTAGCTGTGAAAGGGACCTTTGGGATGCTCTGTTGCTTGGTGTAACTGCTGACCTAAGGAGGTAGGAGGCTTCATATAACAAGACCTCCTGTCCCATCTGTTTCCAGTGGCTAATAAGATTTCTGTATTAATTGTAAGAATTTTGAAGGTTTTACTGCTTGACAGAGGGCAGTCTAGTTTATTTCTTATTTTGGGTAAACATCGGCCTTTCTGTTGGGCAGTAATATTTAGGTTTGGGTAATAACTAACTGCAAGTCTGGGTGTGAGTTTCCAATAGTATTTTACTTTAACTGAATTAACCACTTGCCAGCTCTTTTGCTATTGTCCTACACTGGATTATAAATTCAAATGTCTCTTCCATTGAAAGACCTAAATCAGGCTGGTTGAGGCTCATGAAAGCATGTAATAGTGAGTTGGGCTTTCCAGGCAGTCTGTTCTATAGCGAAACAATCAATCTTTTGTCCTATGATGTTAAATGGCAATTTAATTCTTAATTTGTGCGAATTACAATATTAAAGCTAGGCATTTAACTGAAAACTTGTCCTATTGCAATTCAACACCCATGGTTACACCTTAGATCTGATATGATGAAGAGGATTCTTTACTACAAAAAGCTAAAACACTGAGGAGAGTACACTTAGATTTAACAGGCAGAACTCTCTAGGACACTGATATTGTTAGATGAGTGAACCAAAAATAGGACTGGAAGAGCTGACGCACACAAATGCTGAGGTCAGAATGAAAGCTGTTTTATCTGAAGATGGCATAAAGCTGAAGGAACTGAGACTTTACCTCCGGCAGTTTTTCTGAAGCCGTGGTTGCTGCCTTATGTTGCTGTAGCTGTTATTTTTTCATTTTCAGGTTGCTGTTTGTGGTGTTCCATGGAAAAAAGAGTTCAGCCTCTAGATGTGCACGTAATCCAGAAGAATTGTTCTCCTGTACTTTCTTACATAACAGCTCTGTATTTAATCTCCCCAAAGAATGAACTGTTCTGTCTAAGACCACAGATACATTTTGCTAGGATTTTTTAGATAAATGCATTGTCTTGGAGAGTGAATTCTAAATTTTACCTCTTTTCATCACGGTAACTTTCTTAATAACAGATTTTTCCGGAAAGCAGTAGCATTTCAGGGTACGAGGAGAACTTTGGGCAGTATGATACAGTGCCTTTGAGATCCTTTTAAACAAACGCCATGTTTATTGCAGTGCTGGAGTGAGAATTTTCTTTGGAAGGCTTTCTACCCTTTTGAAGAGTAACATTTTAGGCTATGTTTTGGACTGCTGTGAGTGGATAGTGGTGGGGTTGATAAGGCTGCCATTCTTGCTTCTGTACACATAGGAATAGTGAGATACAGACATCATAATTTGCTCAGACAGATGGCACTTCTATTTAGTGTTTCGTATCTATTGGTATGAACTATCTGCAGGTTGTCTAGTAGCAATTTTATTGGGCTGTTTTTGAGGTTATTTCAGAGAGGAAATCTCCTTTGGGGGGCAGGGAAGGGGGGGAATTATCAGTCGTTCCATTTTTGCATGTGGGAAATTCAGGAATATGACAGAATGTTCCTGGTAAAGAATACCAACGGCCAGCAACTAGAAGGAATAAGATCGGCAGGAAGCACAATCCTTTTAAAATAAGGAAGGAGAAGGAAAAATAAAACGAACAAGTTCATGAATCTGGACTTTACACTTGAAAATGCTTAAAGTCAATAGCCTAGAGGAATTGAGAGGACAGATTGGTAGCAAACAACAGGTTATTTTTTTGACATCATTTGTTCAGATCTCTTAGGCCTTATCAAATTTAGACGAAGAGAATGTATTCACTCCTTAGCAGAGTAAAAAAAAACTATAAACATGAATTTGTTTTATCAATAGTATTGTAAATGAGCACCTGGGATGCTATTAAATTCATAGGTATCCTCACTTCTGTCTCTTTCATTCACCAAGTAATGAATTACTTTCATTTAAGATTAGAAGTCTTGCTGCAGAGGGAAAACCAGCTTTGATACCAACATGAAAAGGCACTTCTATACCTAAAGATGAGCTGTGTATAAATAGATAGCAGTGACGTTACTGCAGTTGAGGAAACTTCATTCCATTAAAAACATCAGTAAGCCAAAGTAAGGCTTAATAATTAATGGATATGATTTAAGTCCATTTTAAACTGATGACAATTTGTAATGGCCCTGTAATATTTATAAGAAACTCTTACCTCCCGTAATTCTAATGAATGAATTTTCCTGACCCTTACTGAAAGTTACACCTGTAAAATAGGATTTCAGCTTACTACTAAAGGGTCTTTGTTTCAAAACCACAATTTCCTTACATCATTTTCGTAACGTTCTCAGGTTCTGTAGACTTTCCTGTTTTGTTTGACTTACTGTATTTCTGCTAAGTTACTGTTAGCTAACACCTTACTACTTTAGAGGGTCTAAAAATCCCATACACTAAATTCATTTGGCTTAATGAATAATATAATATTATAATGAAAAAGAATGAATGTTATATACATGTTTTTCACGCAGAAAGTCTAGATTGTATCAAAACAACATGCAAGGTGACAAAACGTTTTACAGGAGACTTTTGTTCTGTGACAGATAGCAACGTTTTCTTACTGTCCTTGCTGTCAAGGCCACAGTATTAGGGGCTTTAACAGAATCCAGGTGTAAATGAGTTTGATTTTAGTCATACATGCTTTAACATCTCTGTGTGGTTTAGACTGTTTGGCAGAGATTGTTTATTACTTTCAGAGACTGTAGAGTCAGTGTGGCTGTATGTAGAACACGGGTGCTCAGAGCTCCTGCCCTGTTTTGACATGAAGTTAACATTTGTCTGGGAAGTGCTCCTAGCTCTTGCAGCGTAGTTCTAGCCACACCAGAATTAACACAAATTGTTTGTCTTACCTCAATAAATTAATCTCCATTAAAAAGCTCCACACTGGATAGTAGAAAGATCACGTGAATAACATTTCCGACTAGATTCAGTCCACCATGTTCAACTTATTCTGTGAGTGCTGGGATATGTTAAAAGTCTAGCATGAGCTGGAGGAGGCATGGATTTACTGGGAGGGTCATTAGTGTCTGACATTTGTCTTTGCTTCCAGCTCGTTTCCAGGCTATGTGTATTCCTTGAGGAGCCATGATGGAGAAGCGAAGTAATGTTACTGATATGCAAGTACATGGTGCCCGTTCTTGTCACAGGGCATCCTGAGGCATGCCAGTCTTCCTGTTTTTTCCAACCCCGCCTCTCCTGTTAACAGATTGATTATGTGAGTGCCAGGTTCCCCAGCTAACAACTTAGGGTCTTTACAGATTCACTGCAGAAAAAGCTGTTTGTTGTTCTTTCATACTGAATAAGGATCTGTGTGTGATGGATAGGGAGCGTTCTGAATATCCGATGCTCTAGACTATATAGATGCTTAAATCAGAGCTGTGTGCTAGCCAGTTCTAGCCATTAGGGACCTGTAGTGAACGCCTGCTTCTGAAGGCTGGTGTGCAGTTAAGAAAGTGGTTATGTTTTTATAATCATTATACTCATTTAGAAGGAGACCTGAGTTCTCGGCCACTGTTATTCTGAGACTATTCATGCTCAGAGCTCTTGCAGCCAAGGAATATTCCAATTTATTTCAATGGCTATTGTACATCCAAGGTTGGTCTCTTTATGTGAATTGAGACTACTAAAAAATGCAGGGAGCATGGGGCTATTTTTGCATCATAATTTGCAATTCCAGTGCTCTTAATGTATTTTAATTGATAACCAGGTTGCATAAAGGCAGTCCCTGTCCTGTTTTGAGGATAAGAATCCAGGGTCCATATTTCTGGGGGGACTGGAAACATCTGATTTCTTTCATCTTGACTTTAAAGAATATCTGGGGGGAAGTTTACCGTCTTAGAAACTAAGTCAGTTACATTCAATCCATGAGCTCTCTGTCTTCTCTGCTGACTTTCAGCCTATCTTACAAGCATGTCCTCAGAGCTGGACATTAAGCAACTTAGAAGAATTTCATGATAATCTTAGGAGAAGGTAGCAAAGCATTTTGAAGTCTAAAAATCATCTAGTGAAATTTCATAGTGAAATATTTCTAAAATTTTTGACTAAAATGTAAAGGTGGCTTTCAGTTCTTCCTCTTAAACATTACAGTCTGGGTTGGGGTAATTGCTTCTGGGAGGTTAATTGTTATGAACCTTGAACTGAATTGAAAATTGGTGATACGGGAGATTTAAGCAAGGAAATGGAAAACACTGGTCAGGAAGATAGGAATCGTAAGCTGAGCTGTACAAAACGTTCACAAAATGGGAAACAGCATAGTACTCCATTGGATATTGTTACAGTCTTGAAATACAGCCCAGGTTTGCTTTTAATCAATAACCAGACAAACTCAGCACATCTTTTAAATGAAAGAAAGCTGGTCAACATTTGCAAAAGTGCTAGTCACTGTGGGTTTGAGTGTTAGACATGATCTAAAGTTTTGTAAAGAAAAAAAAACAGGAAGCAAAGCAACTGGAGGATAAAGTTCAAAGAGTCCAGACCAACTGAGACCAAAACAGAAGCAAATGTCTGCATAAACCCCAACAATATGAAACTGTGTTGTTTTTAATGGTTTCATTCCTAGCAGATGTTTGAGACGAGCTGACCTTTTGCCAGGAATGTCATTATCACCTATTGTATTATGCAGCTAATACCAGGCATTTGTCAATTTCTTTTTGCACGCTTTTCAGACTATATATTAGATGTTGCAATATCTGATTTCTTCAGCCTGTTTCCATTTTCCATTGTAACTGAGTATATAGAAATGTCATCAATAAGTAATTGGTGAGTTTGGGAGGGATAGAAATTTTTTATTAAATTCATGGAAATTAAATTTTCATTCATAAAATTAATCCAAAGTAGTCTAAAAAAAAAAAAGTGGCCTAAGAAGTTCCAGGTTAAATATTTCAGGAAGCAAAGCTTAACTATATATAAGGAATTTTTATGGTCTTTTTTTTTTTTTTTTTTTTGGACAGGAAATAGGAATGGTGTGAGACTTATTTTAGTATTATGTCCAGCTCACTGTGTACAGAAAATCTCACAGAGCTGAGGCTATTTAAGGACTCAGTCCTTTGCCACAATCTTTTTTTAATAATGTTTCTAGCAGTTGTTGGATTAAAATTTAAGGCCTACATTCCATTTTTTAACGTAGGTTTTTCTAAAGATTTGTTAGAAAACTAAAGTCTGTGATAGGAACTGATTTAGAGAATCACCTGAGTGGTTGGTGCCTGCTTTCAAACTATTTTGAAAGTGTTTTGCTTATATAAGAAGTAACCCCCAGTGTTTTTTTTTGTTTTGTTTTTATTTTCTTTAAGGAAGGAAAAAAAGGGGGGGAGGAAGGGGTCGGGGGTTCCTCTCCCACTAACAAACAAACACCTTCTTTTTAGATTTCAAGGAAGTAACTTCCAGAAAGATTCATGGTCTGCTTTTAAAAATCAAGGCTCTGGTTGCATAATGTCATGAAAAATTATTCTATAGATGCTAGAGACAAAGACCAAAATCTTGCCCTTGTCATCTTTGGCATTGCCATCTACTTCACTGTGAAGAAAATGAGCAAATGGATATAACACAGGCTATGAAGGGCCTGTGCTGTAGATTTTTTTCTGGAAATATTCATAATTCTGCTGGACACAGTCCTGGACAACCTGCTCTAGATGAATGTGCTTGAGCAGAGAGATTGGACTAGATGGCCTCTAGAGGTCCCTTCCAACGTAAATGATCCCATGGTTCTTAATTAGCCTTATGCCAGAGTCTTAAATTTGCTTTTCAAATTCCTTTGATGTGCCAGTACAAATTAAAACACTGCCTGGAATCAAGAAAAGAGAAGGTTAACAACATATTAAGAGAAACAAAAGCTAAGAAGTCTTCAAATTAATGTCTTATGTTAGAAACAGAGGACTATTAAAAGATGATTGGGCTCCCTTACCTTACCTTGTTAATGCAAAACTAGGGGAGGGAATGAGGTGTTAGAAGTGTGATAGCAGTGCAGTCTACTGGTGATTGTATTATAAACCTTCTGCTATAAATCACAGAATACTTGCACCAATAATCCTATCTAAGGCATGCAGTATATACTGAAAGCATTATGGTAACAGGGCACTCTAATACTGACAATAAGTAATTCATCCATGACTCTAAGAGAATGTATGAGAAATATTTTAATTATTTTGGTGTAGATTGTGAGAATTGAGTTTGAAATCTATTTTTGTATTAAAACCCCAAAGTACTAAGCTAGTTGAAGTTCTGTGAGACAAAGGTTTCTCACACTTTTCTTGTTGTAGCTGAAAGCAATATGAGCAAAAGATGCTAGATTCTGGTACTGCAGATCTGGATATTCAGTTCCTGCAGGTAGTTAATACACCTAAAATATGATTACATTGGAGCAAGACATCTCATTCCTCATCTTCCACAGTCCTTACCTGGGCAGCTTCTGAAGTACACAACTCCTGAAGCACATCTTATTTTACCCTTAGTTCTGTGCAGATCTAAAAATATGTTTTATATAAAGGGTCGGTGCTTAGTAGATATATGGATCCCAAGTTCCTCAAGATACATTTGAGAGTAGTTCTATAGCTGAGTATGAATAGAAACTGTTGACAGTAATCAGAGCTGAGTGTTAGCAAGAAATAAAAAGCTTGAATAGCTGGGAGAACATGCAAAAGAAGAAAGCTGAGGTAGACATTACCGCAAATTTTTCATCTATTAAACTAAAATTTTATTCTTTTTTTTTTTAATTACGCATTTCAATTAGTGTTAATTATTAAAAGCTGCAGATTCAACTGGTAAGCTAGAAGCAGATTTAACATATTTCAAAAAAAAAAAAAACAAACACCCACGTGCATTTCAGCACTCTGGACAGGGATTTGATTCTGCCTCCATGGATGTACATTGGCAGAACACTGTAGTATCAGCTTCAGGCCCTCTTGCATGTAAAGATGACTACACTTATCATTTGACACTACCAAGGACGGGAAGATTCCAGACATCATTTTCATGACAGAAATGAGAAATTTTCTTAAGTGTTACTAAATAATTTCAGCTTCTTCTCAGGGCTGCTTACATCATTGTGAATGTGATGGTTAGATTGTGCTAGCTGTATTGTAGAAGCTAGCTAGGACAAACTATATGAGTACAGAAAAATTATAGCTGTAAATTACCATCGAGTCTGGGTCAAGTGCTTGATAGTGCACAGGAACACAAAGCATAGTTCTAAACTGTTGAGTAGGTTTACTTTCTAAACTTAGAATAATAATATTTGGAAATGTTTCATGCCACGGAAGTTATTCTTTAGTATGCTCGTGATGGAAGGGAGGAGGAGGTGGGAGGGAGAGAGGTAAGAATGATGTGGAGTATGAGCTTTGAAGAGTGATTCAGGAAGTCTCTGTCTGCTCTTTGATAGATTTTTGGCTGTGACCTACACCCAAAAGAAAAAGAGAAGAGGTGGTGGTGAGGAAACACTAAAAACTCCCAAAGGCCAAAAAAGGAAATTGCAAGGGGAAGTATTTTGGTTGGTTTCTTCTGGTAACAGGCCTGAAATCAGTAGGAGTTTTTCTATTAATTTCTGTGAGAGTGGGACTGTGTCCTAAAGGACTCCTACAAGCACGTTTTAAAACATTTGTGTTGAATGGTAAAAACAAGATATAATACTCTACAAATAGTAACTGTCGACTCAGAAGAAGGAATATATCCTAGCGAGACATCTCATACCATGTGTGAAGCTGCCTATTTCTGGCAATTTTGTCATCACACTCAGACAAATGGTGGTAATAGCCAAATGTAAGAATAATGACTAATACAAAATCTAAAGTGAGCATCCTCTAGTTCTTCCATATGGCTATGAACAGGATTAGATTCTTTCCAGAAATCTCCAAACTACGTTAAAAATTCTGTGAGTTATGGTGAAGTACAAAATGTTGAATTATACTATACAAAAAAGGAAAAAAAAAAAAAAAAAAAAAAGAACTACATTTCTTCCATTTTAGAAATTTTAACCTAATTCAGGAAATCTAATCAGGTGAAATGAATGAGTAATGCAAAGCTTGGATTAATTTTTAATCTGAAATATATGAATTGAAGAAACAATATTTGAGAATTGGGGTTCTGTAGAATTCCATGGTACAGGAAGAAGTCACAACTTGGGTAATTGACATCCTGATAAAATTTAAGCCAACTGCACAAGAGACATGGGTAGTGTGAAAGTTCCTTAATTTAAACGAACTTCTTTCTTTGAAATCTCATTTTTATTGCACTCATAGAAAGTACATGTGATCTGTGAAGTCCCCCAGAAATGACAGGCAGCTGCGAGGATATCAGAAAGAATACCGTCATTGCGTGCTCTGTGCATATATATACTTCATTAGGAACTGCATAGGCCAATGTCACCATGCTAATCTTTGGTCACACATGGTACATCCAGTTTTGTATTATACAGCAGGCTTGTCAAGGCAAGGCAGATCTGAAGGACATGGCTAAGGAAGAAGGACCTTGTGCAATTACGTACAGTTTCTTATCCAGTAATAAATGGAGGGCGTTAAAATACTAACCTGTTGATATGAAAACAATGTTCAGCACTAAGTAGTTTGACCAGTGTAGTAATTTCATTTCAGGAGATGGTTTAATGGCTGTGGAGTAACTAGTAAAGAGTAGTTGCTTAAAGTTTTTTGTTTTGTTTTTTTCCTTTTTAACTCTAAGATTACATGTTGGCACTTTTGGGAGAATTGTTTAGGTAACATGCTATCAAATATCTGTAGTACATCATAAAGGCTTATAGCAGAAAATGTTAAATTGGCATTTATTTTTGACTGGCACTGAGGTGTTTTGTTGTAAGAGAATGTCAGGCAAATAGAAGGAAAGGTCAAAGGGAGATCTTTCTTTTAATAGGTAAAGAAAAGTAAATATCTTAGTAAATCTTAATAGACTTATGGAACTCTCTGATGTTTCTAAAGTTAAGCCATTCTAGGAAAGCCCTAAGGATATAGCATTTTTATGGTTTCCAATAGCAGTCCTCACAGCTGCTAATCACGTAGTTTGTATGTTATCTGAATCTGCTGATATTATCCCACTAGTGTTTACTACAGGCTCTTAGATAAGAGATGTAGAAGTGTACAGGCTAACCCAGAGGTCAGAGAAGACACTTTCTCTCACCTTTTATCTCCTGGCCCTTGTGCATAAACTAATACCTAGCCTTACTGTCTTGGTGACAACGCTAGCGTGTGATCTTTGCTAGCAGTGTAGTCGTAGAGAACAGCATTAGGAGAAATGGGTATAGCAAAAAATTGCCACGTAAATGTGTTCCACTGCACAACAATTAAAGGAACACAGTCATCAATGAGGAGGTAAGAGCTCTGTGTACTGGCTGTTCTTACTCACTGAGAAACAGTGTTCCTTGGGGCCCATGTACCTGAGACCTTAGGTCTTGTGACCTAAATTTTGCACTTCATCCTGCAGATTCCTAGGCTTGCAGCTATATGTTCCTTTGTGACCTTGCTTGCTTCCTTTTTGCACTCCAGTACCCCCTTCATCTTCAATGAAATTGTTCATAACATGCAACAACAATTGCCTGCCTCTCTCGTACAAAAAGCAACATGTACTATGATTCTCAGTGTCAGTAGTCTAACCCGAAATCAAAACTGAATAATTATTCAGGTTAATATGGTTACATATATGTCATTTTACTTGGAAAATTCACTTTGTCATGCATACAACCTTAAATAATACAGACTTGTTATTTTGTCCAGTTGAGGAAGCACTGCTTCTAGGCTTGTTAGGGGTACCTCTCAGGTTGGCTAAGAAAGACACCTTAAGGGCACAATATAATTAGGCTATAAAGATTTCTAGGGAAGTATGTAACCTGTTTGATACCAGCTGCAGTACCTCTTTGAGTTATGCTGCACAAAGCAGCTTGAAATAAAATTGTTTTCATTTGTATATTCTGTATATTTCATTTGTATAGAGAATTTCTTAGATGAAGAATTAAAAGTAGTGCAAATCCCTTCTCTAGGTGTAGTAACAAAACTTGCCTGTAGTAACTGCTCACTCCCATTTCCTTAGATCAAACCACTTTTACAAACTTAGGATTATAAATGGGATACTCAAATTGGCCTGATTTAATGAACACAAACGAGTAGTTTGGACTTCCCCAAGTAAAGGACACATTTAACCGAGAAACAAAAGGGAGTTTGTAGTTATAAAGGTGTGTGAGAATAGCTGTTCCCAGTGTGATCTGATGAGTCAAATATTTCTATTTAACTGGTGAAGACACTAAGTGTCTCTTCACCTTTCTAGGTGAAGACCGATATGTTTTGCAGTTTCAGAGATGTTCTAACTTGTTTGCATTTTACTCTTATCGTTGGTGCTTTCTTTTTGGAAGTTTTCCTGTGAACCATTACTAGCTATAAAAGTATAAGGAAAAAATAAAACCAAGCACCTTTATACTATGCTTTAGCTAACTTTAAAACTTTTTGTACTCAGGATGTCTCAACTCCATTTTACAGTAATCATGAATAATTCCAGCCCTGTTGTGGTCTATCTATTTACAAGTCTTTTTTTTTTTTTTAATGTTGACATCATGTGACTGTCTATAAATTAAGTTTATAGGAGATTTAATTTGTAGCTTTAGAGGGCAAGTTTTGCTTCAGTATTCCCTCTCTATAAAAAGTACGCTACTGTAAATCTCTTACAAAATAAAAATAAAGGATTGTTATAAACTTTATTAGGGATATAGGAAAGTAATTTAAAATTGTTCTCTGGAGATGTATATTTTCCAATCTATTGAAGATTTGTAGAAGTACTTAGAGAGAAGGACATGCATGAGAATAAAGAGATGAGGGCTCTTTTTGTAACAGGAGGCCACAACGGCTGGCTAAAGGAAATTAATTACCTCAATTCATCCATGAGGAGGGGAAATATTCATCCTTATTTTACTGATAAAAAAGAAGAAATAGACATGATGTATTCTACCAAATAGGTGGGAACAGAGGAAGAAACAGTAGTAAAGCTAGCATGATACAGAGACTTGAGTTTAGTTGGAAGATGAGAGCAGCCATGGTCCTAAAGTTGCAGTTGTCCTAGTGCTTTACCTCATTTATTAGGCTTGCCAGGTTTTGGCGAAGTGCACATACTATGGCTACTCGCTGTGTGCAGTTGGGCTGCTACTGTGCTGCACTCTTCACATTGATCTCCAGTTCACAGCGTGGAAACGATCTGCTTGCAAGACAGTTCATCTGGTCAAGCAGGGAACTGAAGTGCTCTGCTAGTTTTTACTCATCCTGTTAGATTGAATAAAGTATGTGGAATATGTAGATTGCATAGTAACAAAGCAAATTGTTATACATTGGGTTGCCCATTAGTGAGAGAAATGAACATGTCACATTTTTCAAATGTTTGGCTGTGTGGAAGACTGAATTGTGTTTGTCCAAAGGAATGTCCAAATGGGGTCCTTCCAAAATATGATTTGTAAGGTGATAGAATGCAGGATGAGCTACGAGAAGAAAGCATTTTAATTTGTGTAAATAAATGTCTAAATCTAGAACTTTTCAGGCAGAAAGAAAGGGAATAAATATACATTATTAATTACATTAATTCATAAATACCAGCCACTGTTTTTGCATTCATGTCTCTTTGTCTCTTACTTCTCCTTTTATAGCATTGTGGATACAGCTTCTTTGATGCATAAGTAGTTGTAAACTTTATAACCATTTAAGTTGAATCTTAATGCTCCTGTTTAAATAACTGGCAAACCAGTCAAGATTCAGACGAAGGTGTTACCATCTCTAAAGAGCTAAGCAAGACCTGTAGAACTAGGAAAATAAAATTAGAAGAAGAAGAAAGGAAAAAAATATTTTGAACTTTATCTAATTCTAATCTCTATCAGCCCCAGGAGTTCAGATTTCTGCTATACCATGCTACTGTTCTCCCAGCAGAAAGTTCTAGTATACTGGTATATTGAAAGCAATATTTCCAAGTCCAGTTTGTTCTTAGGTAAGAAGATGAATTTATATGCTGATTAATTTTCTGGGCTGGTTGTCTTCCTCTGCCTTTGTCGTATGTATCACTTATTAGTAATCAATTTTCTTTAACCTTTGTACACCAGTTCTTATGGTATGTTAATTCATTTGTTTGTATTATGTTCTTCATTATGCTCTTCATCAACACTACCCAATATTTATGTTCTGTGATGGAACGCAATCCTGAAAGGTGCCTGATTCCCTCTAATTTTTGCTGTCATGATTGCTGAGCACTTCAGCAGAACCTTCCCTCAGCTCTCCTGAGGGAATGAGTGAAAAGAGTAAGGAAGGCTAGCAGGTTACGTTGCATGCCAGGAATCAACATGTTGCTTAGTTTTCTTGTTTCTACATGCCAGGAAATTCTCCAAGTAGTTTTCTTATGATAAGTGAACATACTCATCATAGCTTACTTATGCCTGTTAAGTCTTTGTGTGAAATGCTTCATGAGGAAGTATGTAAATATTTTGACTGGTTGTGCCTTTATTTTCAGAGTGCATTGCAGATGACACATGAATGTATCAGGATGAAGCTGTGGCAGCAGAGGCATGTAGGAGATTGTTAATGTTTTCAAAATTATTTTTTTCCTTAATGGAGCCTGCATAGCAAATGTTTTTATTTTTTATTTTTAAAGAAAAAAAGAAAAAGCACCATTACTCAAATGGACTGGAGTAGAGGAGCGCATACCTAGCATATTAAGGCTAGCAGGACCATGGTAGAGAGATTTTTTTATTTTTTTAAAGAAGTTATTTATATCAGGAGGAGAGACATATACGGTAACAACTTGTTTTCAAATCTGAAGGGACGGCCTGTACTTTTGTTTCTCCTTCTGGGCAGAGGATGTGTTTTACTTAAATCACGAAGGCTGACAAATATGAGAAACATGCTGAGGGAGAAAGGTATGTATGGGACTGCATACTTTTTAGCTAAGTTTCTTACAAAGGCAAACACGATTTAGTCACATTAAATGTTGTTGTAAATGTAAAGTAGTATACAAAGACATGTAAGTGTCAAAGCAGCAGATAGTAAGCACGTGTCAGTGTGTTTGAAGATTTTACATGTCTACAAGTCAGGTCTCATGCAACTGATTACAAAAACTATAAAGGAACTCAAAGTACTCTAGCTTCTTCATAATGATAGATATTAGCTAAGAAATCTTGGAACTTTAAGTGGAAGTTCAATATATTGCAATGCAATGTTTGCTCAGATTTGCATGTCTAGTAACTAGGGAAATCATTCCTGAAGAGGAAGTTAGATCCTCTCTCATCCGGCAGTTGTAGATTCAGATTTACCGTGTTACATTTTGTTGCGCAAGCTATGAACGCTTAACCCAGAGAAGCATCATGGAATCCTTAGATGGTGTTTAATGTATATTTCTCTTAGCGTTGAGATTAGAACTTTCAATTATAGGAAACGTCTCAGTTCTTGTGTTTAGCTGGCCTGCTGTTTAAAAATTTGAAGCTTATTTTTAATGTTATTACATCTACAGTTGGCTTCGTATCTTTGATTCACACCAGGGGGTAGGGGAGCAGAACAAAACTACAGTGCTACCAAATCTTTTTTGTATACATACTTTTTTTTTTTTTTATTTTAATTTTTTCTTTTGTGATAATATCATCCCAATACCTTCCTGGGTCTGGAATGAATTGATATAACTTTTAAGTTAATGCAGCTTGTGATTTGCTAGACTTTGGGTTATTTTTGTAACTTCCTTCTGAACCCTTCTCAGTTTGTCAGAAACCCTTCTGAATCACGGAGAAATGAATCAGTAGAAGCTTCACTAATGGCAGATGTTGCCATTAAATCATTTCCCTACTCCTACTTGATGTTTCCTAGATTTTACGTCCAAGGTCCATGTTAGCCCACTGACAGGAGTGCAGTGCGAATGTGTTTATTTCAGTTGTATTGTTTACATTATTCCTGAACTTCTCGTTAGTAATTTTTCCTCCTGTCTCTTAGACTTGAAAAAGTAGTAGGCCATTCAAAGAAAACATGCTTAGTAACTTAGGAGAACACTTAAACATGTGTTGAGTTTTCTGTAGACAAAAAAGAGGTTTGTATGAACCATTAAACTGCATGCCTAAATATTTTTCTGAATACATCATAACTGACAGGCTGAATTTTCAGATCAACCGATTAGGATTTCTTCATAATATTTGCATTGTGATATGGCACTGAATTATTAAGGGAATTACGTAAAAATTACAGTGATTCAATTCCCCTCCATCCCATCCCCCAAATATTCGTATGAATCTTAAAATACCATTTTAAATTGTCTGCGTTTAAAACCCTGTCCTTGTTTAACTTCCTTACATGCAGGAAGCGTTAGTTGTCTGGCAAATTTTTACTGCAGAAGCAGCAAACAGCATTTGTCTCTGCAGCAGACAGTATGTGACACTTCATCTAAAATTCTCTTTGTGTACTATCAGGCAAATTCACACATCGTATTATTCAGCGTGACCCCAGTGAAGGTTTCTTTACATTAGTTCTCAAATTTTGTTGTAGTCTTTTTGTTGTGTTTGCATATGCATCTGTAAAATAACACATGCTCATAAATATGTTTCTCTCTATTTTGAGAAATAATACAGGAATGCTTTTGTTTGCAGAGGTCTGATTTCTTCCCTGATATTTGAATACTTGAGGGTATTCAAAACTCTTTTATTTAGTCCAGCCTGGCATAAAGCAAAGCCTTGCTACTGATGTGGTCTCTTCTCTGTCTAGAACCGCATCAGCTGTTCTGGAAATTGTATGGGTTTTGTGGAGGAAAAAAAATCTCCCAACCTAAATCCTGATGTGTAAGAAATAAATACTGAAGTATTTCATGTCATGCATCCTCATTATGAACACAGAAGTGTCTTTTGCAAAATGTCAGAGGTTCACAATTGTATCACACCAGAGAAATAACAGAAGTCTGTATTACATGACTTTATTAGTGTGTAATTAGGAAATCATTGTTTTTTTCCCCTCCCATTAAATCACGTAGTTTACCTTTTCTTTCTTTTGCAGCTTTTTGTTCCTTTTATCAGTTACATCTGTACTACATTCAGCTACTTGCCCTATAGATCAGCTTTGCTTAGTGCTTAATAACATCTAATAAACTTTATTTCTTGTTCTAAGTTTCTCAAGTACACCTTTTTTCATTACTCTTTATTTGAAATATGTGATGAAGGCAGCAGGCTTCATTTTCTCTTTCAATGGAATCCTTTCTGTAGAAAACAATTCATTATCTCCTTTGAAAAAAAATACAATTTTTAATCAGAAAATATAAATTTGCTACACTAAAGGCATATTTTTCACTGTGAATTTACTCTATAGACCAGTTTATTTCCCCCTTTTTGCCCCTGTACCAAATATGTTCTGGAATTAGATGCAAAGGGAGAAAAATAATAGCAAGCTTTCTACGTATAATTTAAGATGCGTGGAAGATGCATGATCTTGGCAAAATGAATCGGACTGTGGATAAGCATTTGTTTTATTTTTTATTTTTGTAATGAGCATCTATTTCAGCTCTTTGAGGTTTAGGAGACAGTATTTATTTTCTCTTTCTTTTGAAGATGCCAAGCAAGCACCCTGAAGTTCACACATATTCAAATTAGATTATTTTTAATTCTTTTTATTTTATTGTAGAGGCGTGTAGAAGCGATTACGTTGTGTTTTTATTATTTTATAATGTACTGTTTTTGAATTTCTTCGCAACATTCGTTTAAAAAAATGCGTCCAGGAGTGATCTGAAGGACATGGAGAAAATACTTCAGTGAGCCAATTTTTTTTTAATGTAAGCTGAAGGTTCCTGTGTGGAAACAGCAGCTTTTGGGTTTTCCACAGCCGTTGTTGCAAAATGTATGTGGGGTGTGTGTGTGTGTATTTCTGGGATAGACTAAGTAATGCTGAAATGCTACTGTAGGGCACAAATAAATAGCAATGTGCTTATGGTGACTGAAATGAGTAAAAATACAAAAAGCTAAAGGAACAATGAGTAATTGCCTATATGAGGATCGTATGAACAGCAAAAAAAGCTAGGTGGCAGTCTTTTCTCTGTTGTTTCGCAGCTGTTCTATCCAATTCTGGGTTAAGCTAGAGGTTATATACACTAATTAATCCTTCTGTTGAAATATTTCTAGTAATTAGAGAATTCTCCATTGTGTTTGAAGTTTCTTACGTAGTTAGCAATAGTAATGATTAAAAATGTCAATTTTATATTTGTCTAGTTCAATGTTCCAGTTACTAGTGCTTGTTAGAAGAGTTGGAAGAACTTCCTTTTATTATATTACTAATCCCCATGTAGCTACTTAACACATTAGATCAAATCACCTCTTAACCTTTTCTTTTCTAAGATAGATTTAAATCATGGAACTACTCTCTAAGGCATGTTTACCAGTCATCTAATCAGTCTCGTGGCTCTTTTCCAAACCTCTTCTCATTCCTCAGCATCTTTCTTTTATTGGAATACTATGGCAGGACATGATCTTTTTGGCTGTATTCCTGTAGCTGTCATCAGATATTAGCTTTCACTTCTTATTCAGAGTTCCATTTTGGGCATCTTTGGCTCTTGTTAGTAGCTCTTTTAATCACAGCTTTATGCTCTGGTTGGTGTTATTAATAAATGAATACTCAGAACTTTTTCAATTGTTGCATCCTTATAATTATCTGATTTAAATTCTCCAGTTGTATCAGTTACTTTTTCTTGAATCTGATGAACCTAATACCAATATTGCTCTTTATTGGTCCTCCTTATTAACTGTTTCCCAAAGCTTTGCTTTATCTTTGAGCTTTGTCGCTCCTGATTGTTTCTTTTAATTTTCCCAAGTCATCAGCAGAAATATTCAAGAACACACAGGCAAGAATTGACTTGTGCATATACATACCTATTTAACAGCAATTCTACTTGAAGGTTTGAGACATATCCACTTAAGCACTATGTTAAAAATAAGTGTTGTAATTTGTTATTCTGGTAGATAGTAATGTAATTATTGGAGAACAGTATCTAACACACTTCAGTCAAGATTGTTTTGCACAAACTCTCACAAGCAGGAAATAATGATGATACTCTTCAGTTTAATTGTTTTCCTGATTTGTCCGTGATTGGTGTCATGCTAATAGACTAATGGCCATATTACTCACCACTTCTTTTTTACCCATTAAATCTTAATGATCATTTCCCCCCCCCCCCCTACTTAGTAACTTGTCTTATGCTTTGTTATCCCATTTAGTGTGTGTTGTAACATATTTATGCCTAAAATAACATCTTCTTTTGTAGGTATTCTGTAGTATGGTACTACAGGTAAGGAAAGAGTAGTAGTCCAAAACTGGATGTATCATTTTTATCTTTTTTTTTTTTTTTTAACACTGATGTGTTTATAGTAACCTTCTAAATTTTCTGGAAATAAATTCAAGTTAGGAAAAGGCAATACTGAAAGCTCAGGAGTTCTCTTTCTGTATTAGTGTTCACTTGAAAATACAGTACAGATTGAATTCATCCCTTTCACTTTCTCTTTGCTGCATCTTTCATCTCTACAGTTCAGCAACTTTTACTTCCAGTTTTCTACTTTCTTACAAAATGTTTGCGCGGTTTCATCTCCAATAGCAGCTCTAGCTATCAGACAGCCCAATACAGCTTTAGGCCAGGGTACTACATCTTCTCGTTTTCTGTTTTTGTTGTTGCCGTTGTTGTTTTTCATTTGGTTTCTTTTTGTTTATTTTTCCATGTCATTTGTAGAGATGCATCTGAGACAATATTTCACTCCAGGTGATTACTGCTGCCTGTCAACCATTTTCATTCATTCATATACGGGGTGTTTTTTTTGGTTTGTTTGTTTGTTTGTTTTTGATGGCTATCACTAATATTTGCAACTTGCATAGAGTAATGATAGTTATGAACACTTCAGTTTTAGTTAAGGGCCTGGAATTATATTTGTAGGCCTATTGTGATCTTCTGGAATCAAGCTGAATGCTTCTGTAATGTAGTCTACAATTGAAAGCTTACAGTAATTTCTAGCATCCTGTACTATATTTGACAGAACTTTTGCCTCAGTGACTACTTCAGCAGAATCAGGTGATTATTTTGGTGATTGCTTGTAGTTACAGAAATGTAGGAAGTACATCACTCAAAAAAAAGTAATCTAGTTAATAGTTGCTCCCAAAAGGTGTTTTGTACTAGCATACTAATGTGCACTCTTTGTTTTCAGAGGAACATTTTAAATCCACATGAAACATAAAATGCAGGAAAAAACTGATCCTGCTAGCTCCCATAACCAGCTTTATTATATTTTTGTTTTAAATGTTTGTTTTAACCCCTTGGGATCTCTGACATTTTAAAAGATTTTTTGTTTTTTGTCACTTGTCAAAAGAAACTGAAATCTTGCAGAAGTTTGTCATCTCAAAGACTGCAGTGCTCTGTTTATGTCCTTTAGTGTAGGTTAATAATTCACCAGTTAGTTGTGTGCTGCTGTGTGCTGTGTAGTTTCTCTGACCTTCAAGAAGAGGCACATCTGTACCCAAAGTTAATATTTTTGTCAAATCTGATCACTTATGCAAAACTTTTAGCAGTGAAGGAGTACCAGTCTATACCTTTTACTCTTCTCTGTTCTCATTCTCTCCTCACTTTAGGCAAAAACGAATTCCTGCTTTGATAGTTGAGGGAAATAGCTTGTAACTTGCAGGATTAAACATTTCTGGAAAAGATCAGGTCCCTTGTAGCACATGGTTGTGTGCTGAAAATGAACAAAACCAAATAAAGCAATATGCATAAAAGAATATTCTGTAACTGTTAATCACTCTATGCAAAATTTTGTTCTGCAAAGTGACTTCAACATATTTCTGTTTTGTACGTCTACATCTTTCCTTTTACATTGTTGCTTGAAAAACTTCCGCATCTGTCCCTTAATATATGTCCCCCTTTTATTTATTTATTTATTTACTGGCCCTAAATAAATGGTCACTTGTCTATTTTTAACTTGATTCAAGAATTCATAGGTGTCTTTGCACTTCATAATCCCAAGGACATTTAGGTTGATGTAGGTCTCCTAGTTGTATGTAAATGTATTTCTGGTTTGTTTGTATTTTTAAAATGAAAAAATGTTATGTGGATGTATAGTTATGCATAGTCTGAAGACTATAAAGTTTCTCATAGTTTGTCTGCAAGTGTCACTTGCCAGCAATATCGCCTAGTTTCCTCAAGCTGACATACTACACAAAAGACTTCTATGGGCTGTCGTTACTTTTATTTATACATAAATATATTATCTATATATATTAAAAAATCTGTGATCAATTATGTTCTTCGCACTACTATGTCATTAACAGAAAAACATTTTTTAGTTTGTTTGCTATGCGACATTCTTCATAATTATAGCAGAAACCATTTCAGAGTCTTTTGGTGGGGGATGTGTGATGGTCTGGAAATGGAGAAGTAAAGTCATGAGATTGCTTTGGGAATGCAGAGATTAAGTTATGAACATCTAAAGCCTGGACGCTACCAGACTGACAAATACTCAGGAAAAATTCTATATTGCAAGTACAACTTTTGGCTGTAGCTTTGCAAGCTATTAATTATTACTGCAAAGCAAGATCTCTGTAGCTTGCAATGCAGGCTGAAATCCTCTTAAGCTGTCTGTCAATAAGGAAAATACCCATTGTCTCACATCTTGTTTTCATGAATGATCCCATGTGGCATATTCATGTCTAAATTAATGGATGAAAGACTTTTTTTTTTTTTTTTTTTTCCCACTGCTCTCTCAAAGTTTTATGCTGGAGCTTAAAATAAATATGCTTACTTTATGCTTACTTCAAAACACTGTAAATTCTGAGGAAACAAATCTTTATAACCCGTAGGTAGGTTCTGCTTTGGTTTAGCTTTTTTTCCCTGAAAGCTACTTGTATTTAAAGTATCTGTGAAATTTGGGCAATGGAAAGAGCAACATATTCTGAAAAACATAAATAAAACCTGAGATATTTTACATTAGCTACAAGATACATGTTGAGTTTTCCTTAGTTTTCCTTATTTTGCTTCTCCCAGTTATTGGAGACTAAGCTCTGGAATCTGGCTCAAGAGTGAGAACATGCTGTTCCATCTTTTCACGTGAGATAATACCATAGTGTCAAGTGGCAGGAGCTTACTACTTTTAAGGATACCCATATATGATATTTGATTATGTGTTACTTGAACAAGGTAAAAAGGGGAATTTAAAATTTGTGATGTTGTGTGGGCAGGGAATTCAATAGTTAAACGTGCAACTATCATAAATCTTGATGTGAACTCCAGAACTAATTGCTAGGAATGGTAAGTAATGTGCTCCACACTAACTGAATGAAAGTGAAGTATTTTTCTGTGTATGTTGACCTAGCATGCTTAAAGCATGATTTAGTAGTTTAGGAGGTACATTGGTGGGTTTTTAGGACCATTATGTAACTTTTCCTAGCACCTGAAGAACACGGAAAGGAATAAAACCTCCAGCATATCAAATGAGGTAATGAAACACCAGGCCTCCTCGAACAGTACCTGGGGCTTTTTTACATTCCACTGAAGTGCGTGTTCAACAAGCAACAGATGTAGATTATATCATCAAACAGGATGCTGATTTAGACTGAATGTTCATATAACAGTTTATTGTTTGAGGCATTTTTCCTGGTCTGTTATGCATCTTATGTTTTTAATTGGTAGTGGATAACTGGAGTTTTGTATCTCTCTTTTTTTAACAAAGTATTGCAAGTATGTTTATGACAACTTCTTTTTCTGACAATTCACTCTACCTTACCCCCTAACCAAAGCCTCCTGATGTTGAAGAGTTTGTAGAATGCATGGGTACTTTGCATTTGAGGAACTGTCTTGAATTCCACGGTCAGAAAGTCTGTATTACATGATAGGTATTTTGAGAGAGTAAAAATTGCTTTCATTGTGTAGTAGCTGCAGTCTTGTTTCAGGTGTCTAAATAAAGAGAATTGTTTGAAAACACTGAAGACAAGACTTTCGTAGCTTTTTATTTCCATGGAAACCGTGTCTGATGTTATATCTTTCTCTTGCTTTTAATTACACTGTTTCTTTCCTCCTCCTGGTTTTCATTATGATCATGTGTAATTCTGTGGCAACGTCTTATGCAATGAAGAGTATTAAAGTAAACATCTGCAAATAAGTACAAATGCTCTTTTTGCTTAAAGAGTTAGTAATGAGTTAACTGTGGCACCGTGGCAGTTATCTAAATACAGCAATATAAAATAAGCCAGCTCTACTTTTTTCTTCCGTCTCAAAAAAAAGGGGGGGGCAAAAAACCACCAGCAAAACACAACAATAACAAAAAGACTCTCTTTTGGAATTAAAGGGAGGTGGTGCTTGACTGCTTGTTTGACAAAACAGCCACAAAGAGGGATGGGGGGTGGAGGAGAGGCACAAGAAAGGACACCATTGTCGTTAGACCTAGTGAATCTGTGAAGAAATGTGTTCTGGGGAGGGAGTCCCTGAGAAAAGTGTAAGTTATGAGTGTAACAAGAACAGTTTGACTGATTTGGATGTAAAGTTGTAAAAGAGAGATCTAGGATAAGAAGTGGAAACTGACTGTAGTTCAGATCATTATAACAGAGAGCTCCAAGTAGCTAGTGAGGTGACACAAGGGAGTTGTTGAGTCAATGAAGGACTTACCTAGGGGTGTATCTGGAAGTCGGACTGGTAGAAATGCTCTCTGGAGTAGCCAGGGAACTATGAATAATGTTCACAAACCACCTTGTTTTGATATGTAGTAATTACGAACCTAAAAAAGGTATTCCAGACAAGACTGATTTCTGAGTGAGAAATTAAGTGAACTGTCAACTTAGTGACAGTGTAAACCTTGGGCTAAAATATCAGCTGTTCAAAGCAAAAAATATGTAAAGGCTTTCCCTAAGAAAACGGAGAAACCAGTTAGTCACCTCTAGGAAAAGAATACATTCTCTAAGGAATCGTGTATTTGCCAAAATGGTGTAAGCGCATGCCCCTCAAAAAGAACTGATGTATCATGGAGATCAGTAATTGCTAAATAAATTGGAGAAAGTTTCTAATCCTGAAGTGTTTCTGGATAATGAATTTGACGGTGTGTAAGCTTCATTAAGAATTGAGGCATGTGTGGCTCAGACGTTTGAGCCAAGAACACAAACACAAACACCCTGCATTCCCAGGGTGCAGTGACTAATACTTCCAGTGAGATCTCAGCATTCCCTTTATAGATCAGGTGTTAATGTACACTGACATTCCAACTTGCAGCACTGAAAATTAGTATCAATATGATGGGCTAAATAAAGTATAACTCTAGGGTAGCAAATACTTCGGGGATGAAGGACAAGTATTTTAAAGCTTTACTGCTAATGTTGAGACAAAACCCTTGATAAAAATAAAGACAATAATAGTCTTTTAAAAATGAGAGATTAATAGTCTTCAATCACGATATTGTTTATCCCTATATTATGGTATGTTTAAGTGAAACAGGTGACTATGCTACAGCAGCTGAATTACAAAAATGAACCCATACAACTAGATTGTGGACAGCAAGTTTAATCCATTTTTTCTCCTTTACGTGACTTCCTCCGTAGTGTGTTTTTCCCCCCTCTTAAAACTCAAAACTCAATGATATTCTACATCCCCAAGTAGCTTTCTAAAAGGTAGTTGATGATGGCATCTCTAAATAGGTTAAATGTAATACTGGCTTCAATATTTTCTATTTGGAAATTATTCCAAAATTTGAGTTTATTTCAGTACTATGGAGACTTTCTGCCTTCTGTATTTTCCAACAGTTTCACCTGACACCTTCAAATATGTGAAAATTATATGCTCAGTCTAGATTTTTTTGCCTGAAGTTGTAGTAGAGCTCTATAGTGAGGTTTTCTGGTTTTGTGCATGGGGAATGACTCCTTTACCAATTCTGAAATCAAATTCTCTGAAATCAACTTGTCTCCTTTGCCTGGAATATATCACGATATCTAGCCATTGTTTGCTCTTCCTTTCAGGTGTCCTCATATGTTGAAGTTATGTACTTCTCCAGGTGTTGGTTTATTTTTTCATGTTACACATTTCTGATCATGTATTTGACTCTTTAGGTCCCCTTTGTTTCTTTTATTTTACTGTTTATCTGAAGTTGGTGAGATTTTTCTCTACGAATGATATTTTAAGGCAAGTGAATTATTAACATGCTGTGGCAATTATTCACAGAGAAGCTTAGGTACAAGTGGATCAGTGGCACATTTATATTCATATATTTTCATTCTTTTAATGTTCCTAAATATCATAGAATCATAGAATATCCTGAGTTGGAAGGGACCCTTAAGGATCATCAAGTCCAACTCTTGACACCGCACAGGTCTACCCAAAAGTTCAGACCATGTGACTAAGTGCACAGTCCAATCTCTTTTTAAATTCAGACAGGCTCGGTGCAGTGACGACTTCCCTGGGGAGCCTGTTCCAGTGTGCAACCACCCTCTCTGTGAAGAACCCCCTCCTGATGTCAAGCCTAAATTTCCCCTGCCTCAGCTTAACCCCGTTCCCGCGGGTCCTGTCACTGGTGTTAATGGAGAAAAGGTCTCCTGTCTCTCGACACCCACTTACGAGGAAGTTGTAGACTGACGAGGAAGTTGTAGACTGATATAATTTAATATAAATATAGTTATATTCTTCATAAATTCACAGATGTGGTACTGTTCCTAGCCCTGATAACTCTTAGATGGTTAATAATAGGTTGCAGAGCTACTGTAAGATTATGTAAGTCATGTCTCCTGTCAACAGACTGCTAGGAAATTGGAGTTCATAAATTCTGTGAATACAGGAGAATAAAAAATGCTTCTACCTGTTTGCCTATTGGATATACTAGTAATTTTAAATTTAAATTGAATTTCTTAAAATCAATTTTAAGTAACTATTTTGAATATTTTATTTGAATCACAGCCCATGTCTGCATATCTTTAGAATAGATTTATTTTTTTCTCATTTTTTTTTTTTTTTTTTTTGTAGAAACTGAAACCTCTTAGAGGAAAGGTGCAGGGAGGTATTAATATACTAGTTTGCATATGATTTTTTTATATATATATACTACAGAATTCCTGTACTTTGTCCGCTTTCATGATTTCCATAAAAATTTTAAATGACTGAATTTTGTCAGGTGTCAATAGTCATGATTCATTGAATTGTTAAGCCAAATTGTACTAGCTGAAAAGTTGGACGTTAAAACGCCAAAAATTATGGAACACGTTTTCATAAATAGTAGTTTCCTGCTCTGAGCATATTAAAAATAATTTATTACAGCCTGTAGGGCTTTAATCTGGCAAATGAATGCAGAAATTGAAATACAAGGTATGACTGCAAATGACACAAATTTTTAGCCTCCTTAAGATGTTTTATAGATTGCAAATATTCTCAGGTTCGTGCTCATTTGTTTTTCATATGGTTCACCAAATACAAAGAAATAAAACTTTGTGTACGTAATGAAATCACAATTTGAAAAAGTTAATGTTGTTGTATTTTTATTTCTGCAGAATATTTTGTTCATAAACACATCATAAGATCATATATTTGTGAAATTCCCATTGTAGTGAAGCTGCTGAAAAACTGTTAAATTTCATGTGTTATTGGTCTAACGTGATTTAGAGAATTGCAAATATGTTGTCTGTTTTATGTGACTTAGAAAATCATACAAAAAAATTATACATGTGGTTTGAGATCACAACAGCTCTTTTCTTCTGTTGGCATTGGCCTGGCAGAGGGAAAGGTTAATGTAGGTGGCACAATCCCAATACAGTGGGGCACTTCAGCACCTGAATTGTAGCAATTAAGCAGGTTATTAACATGGAAAAATCCATGCATTCTAGTTGATGTCAACAGTGCTATGGCAATTTATACCTGCTGCCTACGTTGCCTTTCTGAGCACTCTTCCTTAGTGTACACCCCCAAAGTGGAGAGAATTCGTCATTCATTTGCATTTTGCTTATGATCAGATTCTGTCATCTTTCAACAACCGAAATAATAGTTTTTCTTCCGAAAAGCTTCCAGGATATGGTAACTAGTGAACAGCTTCACCTTCATTTTTAGTCTTCTCCATCTTTGATTTTTCTCTCCTCCCTTTTCTCTCCTCTTATTCCCTTTTTCTTAAATTCCTGATGCTTTCTGTTTCTTCCATTTTTTTTGTTTGTTTGTTTTTAATGAACAAAATTAGTAAGTTTTTACAAGAATCAGAGAATTACTGAGGTTGGAGAATACCTCCAAGATCACTTGGTCCAACTGGCCCCCAGAGATTCTCTACAGAATGAATAGTTATGCTAATTTATGCACTTATTTTATTGCATGGTCTCCTTTAATTGCACTTCTTGAAAGAAGAAAAGGGGGTTCTCACTAGTTCCTCAACCTGCACACTGTTGCATGCGCTCTTGGCAAGGAATTCCAACAAACGTATCTTTTTGGCATATACCCTAATTACAGTAATAAACCATAAGAGAAAAAAAGAATATATCGACTGATCAGAGGGGTGGAAATGTCCCATTGCTGTGACGTGGGCCAAAGTTACCTGCCCAGGAAGCTACACAGCTGTTTAAAGCACAGTGGTGATGCAGACACAAGCTTCTGTTTATTATGGAGGGTCTTGGTTTATCTTCTTCTTGAGGTATTAAGTTCCTTCACTTGCACCTGGTTAGAACAATGTGTTCTGAGGATTTTTTTTTTTTCCAACAGTAGAGATGCAGGGAACATGGTTCTGACTTCACTGACAGTGGTGTAAATCATTGTGCCCAGCTCAAAGCAGTAGACGTGATTCTTATCTCACGCCTGTCACTTTTAGAGACGGCATGCCTGGTTTTCCCATTTTCCTCTCTTATCCCGGCATAAAAGAACTGTCCTGGGAAATTAGGTTGTTAAATTTTGAGGAGAGCAAAAGGTTTTCTTCCACACGTTCACATGCACTGTAATATTGACTCTTCATTTTACAAATGTCACAGAAAAAAGTGGCTGCTGAGATATTTGAACCAATTACGCTGTATTCTAACTGATCAAGACCACCATCTATCCTGGCAAATTAATATAATTTCTGAAGTAAGGTAAATCAAAAATACTATTGTAGTTGAACTTTTATAGTTCAACTTATAACAAGTAGAACTTGATTTTTTATAGACATGATATTATGCTCTTCTTGACCAAAAATCAAGATTTAGTGACTCTCCTAATAGATTTGTTTCCTTATGCATGTTTTTTAAAAAAAATTAAGGGGATGTTCTAATAAAGAGACGATCTGGACCAAATATTTAAAATTGTTTGACAAAACAAACTTTTTGTTTTGAGTAGCTAACTTATTGAATTTTGTCTTTGGAGTTGAACTATTTGTGAGCACCTGAGACTTTCTAAAACAAGTTTGTATGTCTGTACTTGTTTACATATTTACATTTTGCAAAGCTTCAGTAGATCCTCATATCACACAATAATGTTCTCTTTTATATCTGGCTTCCTAACCTTAATGCCCTCTAGCAATCTTAACATTCACTGGCCTGGCCTGTGGGTAAGAGAAAGCATTAACTACCGAGCTCATGTTTAGGCTCCAGGTACTCTTATTTTTATTCTTGAAGGAATTCATGTAATAGCAATTACATGTACTTGTCAAAGTTCACAAGCCTGTATAAAACAATATTTGTGTCACTAGCTGTCACTGTTGCAACCTGTGCAATAGAATTATTGTTAGGGTTACATGAGGACTTGCATTACATTGTTTTCCTCTGACCTTTACCTTTCTTTTCCCCAACAAATGTGTTTTCCCCAACAAACGTTCTTCACTTCTGACAAAACATCCATTGTAAATGAGTTCAAAGTGTATAGTTTTTTTTTTTCCTTGTGTGAAACTTGATCTGCAAAGTCAGTAAGTCTGCTATAAATTGAAGTTAGGAAGCAGTTTATACTAATCAATTCATGAATTTCTTAGTAAGCTTGGAAGTTTGGAGATAATCCTCAAATTTTGGTTTGCTTTTCTCTTTCTTTCAGAAAATTTACCTAAGTCTTGAAACTCCTTTTCACTTGTAACAGTCAAAGAAGTTTGCTGATCTTCTTTCTTTATCAGATGTGAGAAAATGCTTTCCACTTCCTCATAATCCAGGGATAACTCTACTGTTCTTGACGCCTAGCAACATTGGAAGAGATAACGAGGATGCAGTTTTTGCTTCTGTGGCATGAATAGTCAAGTGACCAAGCAGATCTCTACTCCAAAACATGTGACCTCATGGTGCATGAGGTACAGAGATGGTGTAAGGCTGATAGCAAGTGTGTTAGTCTCACATGAGACTTGACAAGTCTGATGAATAAGTTAAAAGTGTGTATGTTAAGATTCAGATGATTTTTTTACTTTATTATTTTTGTCTTACCTATGCAAACAGAATTTGGAACTATGCAGCGCACAGCTTACCCAAATGAGAGGCCTGGCTCTACTCCATCAGCATGGAGCAGTTCCCCAGGGATTAATGCAGGCATGGAGGCTCTTGTAAAGAACGGTCTCATCTGTTTGATTTGGTATTGCTTTAACAGAGCTGATACCAACAGATCAACCCCTTTAAACAAAGTAAGACAGAGTAGAATCAGAGTCTATCGCTCTTCTTCCAAGCTATGTAGTCATATATAAATAACTTATGCAGCTTATTCGTTATTTCTCGAGTTGTTATTCTTGGCAATGGACTGTACTTGGTACCAGATAATAGATCTGCTTTAAATTGCTTTGCTTTTTTTTTTTTTTTTTTTTCTATGTAATAGCTCTTGCTGCCAGAACACTTTCCCCTGCCCTCTGCTCCCCTACAAATACTGGCTTGATGCTCCTTAATGTCGACAGTTTTCTATTATGAAACTTCATCCAGCTTCGTCCATTCAGGAATGTTATCATTGTTTTTGTCTGTTCCCGTAATAGCGTGCACCCGCACCTTTAAAATGTGCCGGTATCCATGTGTAAATGTCAGTCTAAAATAGCCTCACAAGGTGTTGTAAATCTCCATTCTCTGTCCACTTCAGCCTCTCATGGGAGAGGAGGCTGTGACTGCCTTGGACACTTTGGTCTACTGAAGGTGCATCAGGCCCCACAGTTTTGCAGTGTAAAAGCCCTGGAGATGAATACACGAGTGGGCTGTTCCAAAGACTTCGTTATCATGGCTGTTTAGCTTGTATCCCCGTATTCCTTGTAGTTCTTGGTATTTCTGGCAATTAACCAAATCTCTGAGCTGGTGTCACAAAGCTCAGCTGTGGGTGTTAACATTGTTGAATTGCTTGCAAACGCATTTCTCAATTGGCTGTAAATACATTTAAGATATGTATAGCATGTGAAAAATTTGCAAAGTAATACTAGGTACAGTAGCAGATACCTGCTTGATATCTTCTAGATGCCACTTTTTCTATTTAGCTATCTGTACTTACTGCTCTGTCTGCACGTTTCTAAGAAACGTTCAGGCAACGTGTGTGTCAAGGTTCTTTACCTCAGATGACATCGGCAGTTCCCAGAGAGAGCATTTCTGCCTTAAATATAAACTTCTTCAAGAGTTTACAGGTCAGAGAACACCCCAGAAAGACAAACGGGGGATGGGGGAAGCGGAGGTGGGGGCAGCTTTTCTTTTCCCCTGAGTCTATTAACTTGTTTGCTAGGTGGAAAAAAAAACCCTCCGCTACCATCTGTGCATATGTAACAGTGCCATCTAGTGAGTTTGGTCTTTACCGTGAAAAAAATTCAGTCGATTTGGTTGAATAGCAATTCGCAATTCAACTATTCATCGATCAGCTGTTTGGAAACACCAGTACTTTGTGCGTTTGCATTCTCCAGGTACTGTCTTTCTCACACATATTAGCCTATGACTATTCTATGTTTGTTTAGGGTTCTAACACCTGAGGTGTTTTCTGATTTTTGTTCATTTTTAAAAGCTGGTTTTGGCTGTTTATGTTTGAAACAAAGTGTGTTAGGTTTACCTCACGTTGACATAACCACACCTCTCTGTGCCTCAGTACTAAATAAAAGAACAAATTCTGTCAACTTGCTGTTTCTCTAAAAGCTGAGCAAATCGGGGTTTTAAGGAAGCATCTTTTCTGAAGGATGGTTCTTGCTTCTTTCAAACAGAAATAAGCAAATAGCTCAAATAAGATGACTGACAGGTAGAAAAGTCATGAAGCCACAGAGCACACAGTAAGAAAACTGTGAAGAAGCAAGTATAATCAATACACACAAACATACAACAACCAGCAGGTCTATCATAGAGCAACATAGCCATCATAAATAAGGCATTCCCCATTGATGTTGCAGTCTCCTCAAAGGTGTGTCTATTGAAATCAGATAAATAGGTAGAACAAGCACTACAGAGTCTAGTGCTTCATGCCACTGAAAAGAAAACCAAAAACCCTGAAAAACATATTTAGCTTTGATACCATGATCAAAAAAATTAATATTAATTCTGATCTTTTCAGTTTACTTCAGCGTGGATTAGGTACTTTCTAAAACAAGAGGGGTACAGTTAGAGTCAATATGGATCATATCAGATACTCAGTGATCCAAATAGGTAAGTGGAAAAAACAACAACAAAATTGGAAACCCAAGAGTGTTTTGGCAGGCTGTTACTTCATGCGGTGGCCTCTCACAGTCCAAGTCAGGTATCAGTGCTTAGACAGTATGAACAAGCTCACACAGGTGGAAAGCTAAGTGTCTAATCTATTGGAGAAATAAAATCTTTCTCTGTTGTAGCAGTATTTATTATCCAAAAAGTCTGTCTAGGGAGTATTTTGGCTTCTAAACATGTATGCAGTTCAATTGTAACGTAAAATATTTCATTAGCTAATGGATCAGTTACTTCTACTTATTTACTTTTTCTGTATCCACAATTTGTGCATTTCAGCTGTGTTTTTGAATAACACTTTTTGCAGCTTGGACTAATAGTTCAAGACTTCTTTTACTCTGCCCCCTGAGAAATGGGGAATGTCTTGTTAGGGACTCAGTGATCTAAATTACAAGAGGGAGATCGCATTTTGTAACTGCCTACAGGATAGATGGCAACAATTGTAGATATGCCATTTGGCCGTTCGAAAAGCTTTTGTCAAGTTTACTCAATTTGATGCCTAAAAATGATTTTTAGGTCATAAAAAAGGAAGGCAGGGAAAGGGTAATTATAGCAAGTTCTTTGTTTTCTCTTAGTATTAGGGGTCTGAAGTGCCATTTGTCAGTAATACTTTTTTTTCTTATGGTGTTTCGGTTACTAAAACGAGTTTTAAGCCTGCACTGTCTCAGAGGAGGATTTAAAAAAAAAAAAAAAAAATGGGAGGACATACATACAATGCTTGCTGTTTAAATGGAAGACATGAGGCTGTTTCATCAAGGGTAGTGATTTGTCCTTCTGAAGTTACCTACCTGTAAGAATTACAAACAGGGACTTAATTTTGTGCAGGTCTTGTACCAAGACCCATGGCTGCCCAAGCCTGTGTTCTGATTAGTGGAAATAATCTAAGAAACTGAGAAGGAAAAACAGTTGGACTTGATTTAGATGAGAGGAGAATCAGCCTTTCCTCTTTCTGGGAGTTTAACTGGAACTGTCAGCCGAAGCAGTTTATTAAGGCTCTAATGGTGGCTCTGCATCCTTGCCAAGCATCAGCTTGTGGTCAGTATGTTTTAGTGTGTATTGGTTAGAGTTTGGTTTTTAAAGGTGTGAGGTTTTTCTTCAGTGGAGAACCGACTTCTGAAATGATGTTAGCTGTGTATCTATGCTTTATGAGTATCATGCTAAGTGTTTGTTGCGAAGGACAAACCAAGCTGGGTGGATTTATCAAATGATTGTCATCAGCAGCTTTATAGTGGCTTTTCCATTGATGAAGGGCTGTTTGTAAGGGGATATAAAATGAGATCTGCAGGAACGAGAAATCTAGAAGGCATTGCTATAGGCAACTGAATCACCTTTTGGGTTGACCTTTTGATGCTCTCCTCACTGCAGGAAATGTGTTTAAACAGTGATGAGTAAGCTGAAATGATTGGCACTTCCAAACTTGTTGCTGTAAAGAACAGCATGTTTTGTACTCCATTAAATATTGATTTAGAGAACAGATTTGATGATATTAGTACGTGAAAATAATATTTTTAAAACTAATAAAAGATCTGACAATCTATATAGTTCTCATGAACTTTTACTTCTGTTACTCTTTTTAAAATGTTTTCAGTTACTCTTTTTTTTTTTTTTAAATGCAAGTTTTGTCCTGAAAGTTAAGAAGGTAGAAGCAATTAGGATGCTTTTTCATAATTATTTTGCTTGGAAAAGCAATGTAAATCAATGGTAGATTTACTTTCTCCCCCTAAATGTATGAATAACAAGCAAAGTGTGATGTCTCTCTTAAATCTTGTTCTTTTTTTTTTTTTTTTCCTGAGCAGAATTTGCATCAAAATGAAAATAGGAAAGAAAAAATAATAATAAAAAAACAGCACTAGTGGATTTGACATTATTTTTAGATTAGACATTTCTTTTTTGGTCTTTTCTATCTGTAGTTTGTTGGCAGTATGAAGGATTCATTCAAAAAGTAGTAAAGGGATGAATACATTTTAAGGTTCTTCATGCCCTAAGTATTTAGGCCTAATGAAAAATGGTGAATATTGTACAGTTTCTAAGCCTGGAATGTTTTAGATAAATTTTTATAGCTCACAACAGGCTATTGAAGTTTGCAAGAGAAAATGATCTGATGTGTTGAAATGAAACATCAAATATTACAACTGTTAACAAGAATATTTTGGAAAGAAAAGAGCACCACTGAAAGTAGTAAGGAGTATGTTTCAGCATAAAAGGGTGCCAAGTTTGTAGCACTGCCTCATGTATAGCACAAAGGTGAACTATTTGTATTCTCAATGTTCCTGTATATTTAACTTGAATTTGGTATTTCACCAGTTATTTTCACTTGTTTTACATTTCACATTGAACAGAGATGAAGGAAAGAAAATTATACTATCATCATATGCACAATTTCAGATTCTTTCTTTTCTTAGATAATTGAAAATTCTGTCTGAAGGCAATTCTGGGTTGTAGTTTAGTAGTAGATACTCCACAAGTGAAATGAAGTCATGTTTCTGTTATGTAGGCCCTGCGAGTGCCTGGATTCTGTCCTGGCATAACCCTTATGATACAAGGATGTATGGAATTCCAAGTAGACCTACCCAGAGAACAATTTTGCAGTAGATAGCATAAGGTCCTGCATTTCCTCTCGAGCTAGCCCGCTTCTTCAGTGCTTGTTTTATAGCATTATAAAAGAGCAAGTTCATGCTTTGAAAGAATGGAGATAATAACAGTTTGAGGGTTAGTGGTTTTTGTTGCTGCTGCTGCTGCTGTTGTTTTTAAGAGTGGAAAGTAGCACAAAAGCTGTATGTTCCCCTCAGAGGTGTAGAGCATTTAGACTGTACCACTAATACCTGAAAAAGTAAAATAATAAGCGTGTTCATCCGAGTTATTACCACATCACTAATTCTGTTCTCTACATAGAACTTTTACTTGCTAGTACTACATTCAAACTTTAAAAGGCAAAAGATTTTCAGGTTTTGTGGAATCATTTTTAGAGTTCTTGCAGTATGTCACTATGAATGAAAGTTACCTTTGTAACTTCAGTGTTCAAATTTAAAGCTATATAAGGAGGACTGTGACTTAGAATTCTTTAAACATCTAGAAATATTTTTCTGGTTATGAAAGGTCAGTTTTTGTCCCTGCTAGCCTTTCAAAAAATATTTCTTTTCCATTGCTTTAAGAAACTTGCTGTGCTTGTGAGAGGGAGAATCAGGGTGTTAGTAACATATTTTCCTTATAGAAAGCACTTGAGGTTGTTATTATAAGTTTTACTGAGTCTTACAATTCTGTTATTAAAATTTAAAAAAATAAATAAAAATCATCTAGTAATAAACTTATGCCTGGACATATGTTTCCCTGTTCTAAATAAATACAAGCTAAATGAAAATCTAGAATAAATTCTAAGGGATGTTTCTCCATTCTAAAAAAAAAAAAAAAAAAAAAGAAAGAAAAAAAAAATCAGAGTTCACTGAAATATTAGTTTGTTTTTCCTTTTCATGGTGCCATTTCAGATTGATACTTATTAGGGTTAGCTAGTCCTCTTTATGGACTCTTCATGTTATTTCATTTGTAACGTGAATCCAAGCCAATTTCCTGTATTCTGTTTGTGCCAGTAGAAGATGGTGACACGTTCAAAATTTGAAATGTCTGTTCCCTATAAAAGGGGGAAAAAGGATGCAGTCAAGTATACTTTTGCTTTGGTGTGTAACTTTAGGCCTGATTCAGAACGCACCAGAGGCAATATATTAAGACTTTGGGGGGGGGGAGGAGGGTGATGGTTCAAAATTGTGGAAAAAAATGTTTGAATGGCTGAAGCTTTGTCCCTGAGAACCCCCTATATTAAACAGATGGTGAACTGATATTTTAGAGGCATATCTTTAGTAGAGAAAAATAAAAACAACATAGGGCCAACTTGTATGCTTAGTTGTAACTTGTTGACCTTTGGGTATGTTTCATTAAGACAAATCTCCACTGTTTCAAGAGTCCAACAATTCTACTGGGGAAAGTCCCCTCCCTTGGCCATTTTAGCAAGGCAGCTGAGAGCTGAGCCTCCGTTCATCATTCTATTGGCAAAACCACAGGGCAGTCCATATTGAAATAGGATCCTGTCCAAATAAGGGTCTTGAAAACCATATTAATTTTTTACATATCAGGGTTTGTTTTGTTGTTTGTCTGTTGGTTTCAAACAAAGGAAGAGGGGAGAAGTCGGAGTCCAGTATTTCTGAAAACATTTTATTTCTTCAGCTATTTAAATGAGAAGCTGACATTTCAGCTAATAAACTAGATGTGCTTTGGTATGATACTGTGGTTATATCCTACATATGCATACTGTCTGAGAACTCTGTATACAGTTTAGATCCCTAAGCATTATTCACCTTGCCAATTCTTGTGTAATTCTCAGAATAGTTATGGATATTTCTCTGAAAACTTAGCCCAATATTCATTACTGGTTGAAAAGCAAGTAGAATGTACGGCATTACTAGAAGAGGAATTCAAAGTGAATCAGGAAACTGATTTGTGCTGCTGGATAAATCTGCTTGTAAAGCCATGCAATTTTGTAAATTAAATTCTGAATACTTCATGCAGCTTTGCTTGCTTTGTTTCAAAAATGAAAAAACTAGTAAAGACTAGGAAGAAAAAAGAAAAAAAAGTAAAACTAGGAAGGAAAGGCCCTGATTGATCAAAGGTATGGATCAACTGTCATATAGTTTATAATGTGAATTAGAATAGTTTACCATTCTACAGTTTGGAGAAAAGATAAGAGGAAGAGAAGAAAGAGGGATGTGCAAATATACAAATTGATACACCAAATAAAACGATGAGTTTGCAAATCATTCCATAGCTAGTGGAAGAAATTACTTTTGCACAGTTTATATTTGTAGAACCCATTAAAAGATGTGATTGAGACCAAAAATGTAAAGGGATTAGGCAAATTTATGGGCTACGTATACCGAATTACCTATTAAGCTTGATGGTCCATATAGAATTTCCAAGTTCTGCAAGTCTCTGAGCTTCTCAGTGCATAACACAGAGGCAATTATTGTACGTGCACTCTGATCTTCAGCTTCTTCAGGAAAGCATTGATGACTATTATTTTTGGATTAAGCGGACCTAGACTTAGTAAATTTGTTTGTACATTCTGACAAGATGATGATATAATATTCCAAATATCTGTTCTGTGGTATCTGGAAAATGTTAACATGCTTCAAAGGCTACTATACCTGGTTTGAAAAGACTGGAATTGGATGAAGAAAAAGTTATGGTAGAATGTATCTATTTTAGTATTATTTTCTAACGTATTTAATGTTTCTTTACAATGTTTTTCCCTTCCACTTTTGAAGAACTTTAAAAAAATAATAAAAAAAAGTGTTACTTGGTATTTCTGAGTGTTTGCAATTATTTAGGTAAAATGGTACATCAGCGTAAAGTGAATAAACAGTGTTAGTCTTGCTATTTCCATTCACTATTCAGGTTTATTTCATTCGAGACATCTATGATTTGTTGTTACCACTTGAATGTTTTATTTCTTCGGGGGAAACATAGTTCTAGAGCAAGAAGCCTCCAGAGCCTGCAAGCAGGAGGTGGAAGTAAGTGGGCTGATATTGAGAAAAGCACTGTTGATTGACACGATATATTGGTTTAGAGTATATTAACTTATCTCACATTTTAGAGAGTCAAAATTAGCTCAAGAACGTGTTTAGAATCCTAACACCCCAGCAGATGGAAAGCTCCCTTCCTTCCTCCTCCCCAAAGATCACCTGGCAAAGAGCGAGCCAAAGCTATAAAGGTGTTTTAGAAAAATTTTCTTTCATTCTGCAAATTATTTTTTTTTTACACTTCTCAGAATAGTTAGCAGCTTTCCATAAACCAGCATACATCTTCATAGCTTTTCTTGTTTCCTTATCAGAAAAAAAAATAAAAAATTGAGAGTAGAGTTTATTTTAATTACAGTACGTACAGTATGTCACGGTCTAGTGCGTCAAGCATTGCTATTTTGTCTCTGTGCTTAATTCCAACTTTAGACGGACATACATCATAAGTGTAAACACCTGCCTAGCTTCATTAAGGATAGTAAAAATATCCCATTGTGGGAGGATCATAAGCTGTGTTTTAGGCAGTTTGTGTGTGATCTCTGACAAGAACATACCGTGCTACATCTTTCTCACTATCTGTATTCTCCTTTGGATGAGAAATATGTGATTCTCTCTCCATCCCTGGCCCCAGCATGCGCACACACATGCGTATACATGCACAGAACATTTCAGCAGTACATGTAGTAATTTAAAATTTTGCAATAATCCCAATTCTTATGGAAACAAGTGGAATTACATTTAAAATAGAGATTAGTTTAAGCCTTTGATATTTACAGATGTCATTTAGAGAGGTCATTTCCAATCTTTGCATTGCTGCTATATGTTTAAAAACATACATATTTATATTTATTAAAAAGTGGCCGTTTTGGATTCATTAGAAAAAAGATGCACTTAGCCGTTAAAAAAATAAAATAAAATTATGTATGGATACCAACATGAAGAACTTACAAACAGTCCTATTTCCTTGTCATGTTTTTCTTTTCTTCAATCCTGTCCTCCACTGCCGCCACCAAACTCTTCCCATCATAGCTCTACAGTTAATTTTTTGCAAACATTTACAAACAGATTGAGATGAAAAAAAAAGGCTCCTGACTCCTTTTAATTTTAAGAGACCATAAGCAGGCTTCATATATTGTAATACAGGGATTTATTTACTGACATGGTTTTCTTTAAGCCCAAACTTTTCTCTACTTAAGGTTGATAGGAAAGAATTGTGCTCTTGCTGATTTTACTATCATTAGTGTTAGATCAACAGTAAATGACTGTCTACGGTAGAATAATACCAATGCTCCTCTCTCAATAATATCAAAATGTGGAACTGCCGAAGTGTGAAAGTTCAAAATAATTTAAAAATAATTGTTCAAGCAGAAATAATTCTTTGGATTCTTGTGTGATTTCAGTACTAATGGACATAAATCCAGCTTGTCCTGAAACTCCTGTTTAAAGTTGCTCATCAGCTTTTGTGTGATCTTGGTCACGTAGGCCTTCATTTCTAGCCCACATTTCCTCCTACTCAGGACATTGTTCCTGCTGCTAGAAAAGTCATAGCCCCTGCTGATTTCTATGGAACAACACTGAACATTTGAAATAGAATGGCGTGGATGCTTGTAAGAGGTGTATTGGCATAGCAGATGTGATAATTGGGATACACAGCCTCTCAGCATCTCTCTCTTCCACTTGCTTCTTTCTAGATGGACATTAGTGTCTTTCTGAAGTCTCATCCATAAAGAGATCTTTTATTCACAGTCGTCCTGACAAAACTGGAAGTACAGCAGTAGATATTTTCATTTCCCAAATGATATGGCCCATATAAATACCAAATCACTTTGAAATTCAGTCATCTTGCATTTTCTTTGAACGCTATGGAATATAATTTCCAAGACAGAAGTATCATGTTTATCCACAGTGTTAGCAGGCTAGGATGCAGCTCTTAGGATTTTGTGATTGATTATATCAACTCCATTGTCACATGTGGACATGAAGACCAATGTCCTCTGCTCAGATAGTATGTGGCTGTTGAGCTTTTGGAGGCCAGCAACTTTAGTCAGTGAGGAAGTTTTTCCCTTTTGACCTGCTAGCCCAGGAGTAACAGGCTGCTGAGGGAGGAAGGCAGTGCATGCACTCAGGTGCATGTTCATGCTTGCAGAGCTGGGGATTCAAGCTTTAATTGTTTTAGCACTTGATGGTTGAACTTGATCTTGAAGGGCTTTTACAACCTAAATGATTCTGTGATACTTTTAGCATGAGGTTCTTGGTATTCAACTTATTAAAAGACAGGCTTGGGTAGATTTTCTTTTAGTGATTTTTGTTTTGTTTTTAAGTGAAAATATAAATGAAATTAAATGAAATACCCTTCACGTGAAAGCAGTTGTGCCCTAAGAAAGCAGTAATCTGTGAGGTGCTCTATTCCAGCAAAGTACTGCTGGGATCACCTTTGCTCCTCTGCCATGTATGATGTTTCCTATCTAGAAAGCTGACAGCTGTCCTTCCAACCTGTGTTATTGATGCCTTCGAGCAGTGTGGTGGAAGTGCATTTCTTACAGATATTTCATCTTTTGGGGAACACATGAAGTATTCTGATTTGTTCTCATAAAAACAACTTCCAAGCTATCCATTTTTCTCCTGAATTATCACATGAATGCTAGCTACTATCGTTTCTGATAGCAGTAACACCTACAACTCTAAACAGAAGGTGCTGTTTAATCTTTGCTGCATTAATTTACAAATGAACAAACAGAGTGGCTGACCAACAAAATCTGGTATATTTATCAAAGGAACATGCATCCCTATTTTAATTTTAGAGAAAATAGAACAGATAACTGAAATCTTTGACTTGGTTATCTTTCTAGTTACGTTTGCTTTTCATAAACAGAGGTCTGTGAGAAAAGACAAAGCAGTTGTTCTCATGTATCTCTAGGGAATGAGCATAGACAATTTAGAGAACTCGTTATTACTTGTTAGTAACTGAATCTGCTAATAATGACTGTTCTAGTATGTCTGTCATCAGGTATAAGAGGTATTTTTAGAGACAAGATACTGATTTCATAGATCAAATTTGAGACTTGGTAAAAGTTGTTATTATTATTATTTAGCTAATTGTATTTCTTTGTGAGTACAAAATGTTGTAGGCCCTCTTCCTCAAAAAAATTGATAAGAAATCAGGTCTGGATGAAGGACTTCACGGCACAGGGGCCCATTTGAAGTAGACAACAGTAATACTAGAGGATTTGACTTAGCTGTTCTTTCAGTGAATAACAGATAGGTAGGGTTTGACAGGGGAATTACATCAAGTGAGTTACACTTAGAAAAATCCTTGTACTTTGAAGAACCTGAAGACCTTCAGAAACCTTATCAAATATATATAAATAACCAACAGCTATTTTATTTTCTTCTTCTGCCTCTTTTTCTTTTTTGCTAGCATGTCAAAAGATAGCCCGAAGCTGATATGTAGTAGTCATTTTCAGTATATACCTACGCTATTATGGAGAAGGAGTTGTTCTGTTACTCTGTTCTACTTTAGTTGTGGTCCTACTTTGTTCTCTGGATCCTAGAGACAACTAATGCAGCAGTGCAGTCCTCCAGAGCTTGAGCCCCCTAGGTTCTTGTTGAAGCTTACAAGAACTAAGAGCGCTTGTAGTTTTATAGGGCCCGACTTTTGCTCATTTTAATGTTCATTGCTCAGCCCCCGTTCACTTTGTAATGTGAGTCATACTCTTAAGAGTATTCTTATAATTCCTTTTGATTTTCTCCCCGCTTTTTCAGGTTGTCATTTTAAACCTGGAAGATAAACGAACCTTGTCTTCAGTATCCAGTCAATAAATCTATAAAGTTAAAGAAATATAAAGGCAGCTCTAGGGATATATTCTATTTTCTAGGTATCTCATCCTAATTTTTCCATGAGGGCTAAAAACACTGAAGTCCTATCAAAATGTTTTCTTTCATGCCTTTGTACACTGTTGAATGCCATCTGGGGGCAGGAAATATCCTGAAGACCTGAGAAATGGAGGTGGCTGTCATGTTTGATTTAGTTTGTGATTACTGGATAAGGGGAGTTAGAGTAGCAAGGAACACAATTTAGCAGCCAGTTCTAAAACCCTCTTTTTTTTTTTTCTTTTTTTTTTTTGTTCTAGTTTTTAAAGATTTCTCTAAAAGGCAAAAGGAAAAAGGGGTTGATGATAAGGTGTTAAATGTGATTCAAATCCACCTTATTCTTTCTGCCTGATATTCAAGTTTTCCTTTGCTTTTGCTTCAAAGTATATTTTCAGTGTAAGAACAGGATATGCAAAATAGCTTTTTAAAATTTCCCCTGAATATATGTATCTCTGAAACGTGTTCTTCATTCTTTCCCTGGGGAGGGGGGAACATCTTCCTGATTTCTTTTTTCTTTCTGTCTAATCCCATGCACCCTCCATATGAAATTAGCCATCTGCTTTGTTTATTATTTCATTTCTCATAAGTCTAATTAAATTTGCCAAATGAACCCACTGTATTATGGAGGTTTTTCTTCACATGATACTTTGAGATAAATTAAACTAGGCAGGTATCTACTTCCTTTTGTCTATGGACAAAAGACGATCTGTAAGCCAAATGGCCTTTGCAACATACTGTGATCCCAAAGCTATTGGGAGTGATGTTAGTGGAGGATCTCTGCTCTGGTGAGTGTTCCTGCTAGCATTTAGAAAAAAGATTTGATAACAGATGATGGTTCTTGGTCTCTTGCTGCTGAGTGAGATATTCTTTAACTCTGAATAGCATGTTATGCTTTAGGCTATCTGTTGATGGCCTCCTCTTGTAAAATTTTATTTTTTATTATTCTTTTTCATTTTTGTTTTTCTTTGGTCTCATCCAGAACTAGGTTAGCGTTACGAAAATCATTGCGATGTCTCTGAACTTGGATATAATTTCTGAGTTAATTTCCCTTATTTCTTATATCAGAAACCTGAAATAGAAGAGGTATCACTTCCTTTTTATTGTCCCTCCCCCCCCCCCCCATTTCCTCCCGCTCTCCAGCCTTTTCATTTTTTGTCCTTCCCTTTTTTTTTCTTTGTAGCAAGGTGAGAAATTACTGCAGTCTTCGTTCATAGTTACCTATTGTGACTGGATCAAACTTAAGTTGCTGTACTAATTGTAATTAAATAGTTTTCTGAATTTTCTGATACGGTACCTACAAGGGAAGTGAAAGTACTCTAGAGGCACAAGCTAGAATTAACTTCTTATTGTGAGAAAAATCTCAAATAATTTTCTTCAGACAGGATCTTCTGTGAAGCTGTTTTATTCGCAATTGCAATGGCGGGTGTCCTGTCAATCAGGAGTGCATTTTAGTAAACAAATCATAACCTTTTATTCCCTATTTCCCGACGCCTGAGCACCTCCCGTTTCCTCATTGGCTGAGTACTACAGGTTCACAAGCTACTCGACGCTCCTCTATGATATATATGTACAATTTTTCTTTTTTTCAACCCTTTAATTTCTCCTTTCTTATGTTTTGAGAACTTGTGATCTTTGTTTTACTGTTCTCGCACTGCTTATCTTTTTCTCAAGCTTCTGCCTTCTTTTGGAACAGTGAGGCCTTCTACTGTCCACTTATCTACTTAGCCTTTCTCCTTATTATGACTACGCAACTACCTTGGAATAAAGAAAAATAATTCTCTACTGCAAAAACACAACTTTGTTTCTCATATTATTAATGTTAATGTAAGGTGAAACTAATATGTCAGGCAAAGAATCCACAAAATGAACATTGAATCTGTGGACTGGAAATCATGGCATGCGGTACCAATACATTGCGTTGTACAAACACATAGCCCAGAGACCAAGTAGTGCCCGCAAAGAACACTGGTGGAAGTAGGAATGCTGATACTTAGATTTCTAAAAGATATATAAAGATATTTCTTATATTTCTACAAGATATATACTCTATATAAAATAGCGTAGCTTACACTTTATAAGTTCTGCTTCAGAATGCTTAATTTAGCACAAAATAATTTAGGATTAGGATGAGAGTTAGCATGAAATAAAACTTTCAAAGGCAGAAGTAGTAAAGGAAGTAACCATATAAGAGAACCTGAAGAAGCAGTTAACTTGTCAACTCCAAGAGTCAGAATTTACAAGAGGGTAGAGAGCTAGACTTACTCAGGCACATTCAAGGTAACAAAATTAAGGTAAAGGCTGTGTGACATATTTGTGCTATATTGCTAAGTAAAGAGATTGATATTGGTGATTAGATAATGAAAGATGCATGCAGCTGCTATTAACCTCATGTTCATGTGAGGCTCATGTTCACTGATGCGAGGTTTTGTTTCTTTCTGATTTAATATCTAGACCTTGAATAAGATTTATTCTTTGTAAATTGACAACCTAGAAGCCCTGAGATATTAATCAGAACTAAAAAATCAGCATTTAGAATCCTTAAGGCTATTAAAGTTATACATAAAGTATATGTTTTTTAATGCATTGAATTCTTTAACCTTTTGCATTCTGAGGTTTAGTATTTTAAAGCCAGTCCTTTGAGACAATTGAGTTGTCTAAAACAGCTTCCTTGGATTTTTGTTTTCCAGTTCGTTTAGGATTCAGCAGTATCGAAATCTACTGTAAGAATGTCATTTTTTTTTTTTTCCTTTCTTAGATTATGGTAAATTTTACTCATCAAATGTTAGGCAAGTTTTGTTATTGTTTTATTCATTTATTTATTGTTTTATTGTTCTCTCTCTTCTAGAATCCAAAGGCAAGCATTTGAGGTGTGCGGACAACCTTGAGCAAAGAGGTAAGAACAATTTTATTCATATTTAATAATACTTTTTAATAATACTTTTTCTTACTGATATTGTTATACATTTCAAAAATAAATTATGAATACTTTTCGTATATCAAATTTTTGCAAAAAATGAACTATGTAATCTGAGTCCCTTCAGTGCCAAGAGGGAAACCTGTGCCAAACTAAGGAAGAGGGAAAACCTTTCAGCGAAATTTATTCAGTCTGAAGGAAAACAGCTTTTAACTATTATTACGCTTAAAATGAGAGGATAATTCTGTTGTTCTGCCCAGTATCTGCTAATATGCTGTCTTTGGCAAACAAAAACAATGATTTTTACTCTTTACTTATGCTAATGTAACTGAGATATTTTTTTGTTGTTGTTCCCTGAAGCATCCCTTGCTTTGTGAAATAATTTACATTGGTCATAAGAATTATAAATAGAAATCTTTCTTAGTTCTCTTTCTCCAGTAGGATTAGATGAGACTTGAGGAATGTTCAGATTTGTTCAGGGAGGCAAATCAAATGTACAGTTATTGCTCCAGAGCAGTCAGAATCCAATGTGTGATTGTCACCCTCATCCAAGGTAGTCGGATGGAGCTGGAGTTAAAAACCTTTAAAAGTCTATGGTTTATTTGATTTATATATATATATATATATATATATATTTATATATATATATATATATATATATATATAAACTCTGTCTATAACCAAGCTTGCTTATAGTGAATAGTGTGATCTAAATCATTTTGGCAGAAGTGAGGGGTCAGAATTGTTTGCAGGGATAAAAATGAGATTATGAGGATAGGATAATTGAAAATTCATAAGCCAGTTTAGCTGTTGAAGACTCATGTTGCGGAATTGTCTTCCACATACAAGTCATCAAATAAAGCCTAGGAGTCCAGTTCACTCAGTAAGTATTCTTATATATGACTTGCATATCTGCCTTACATGTGACTTCTGTTTCGGATGTTGGATCTTAAATTTCTCAAAGCTTCAGCTGTCTTGCCAGTGAAGGAGTTTATAGATGGCTGGAAGAGGGATTTAGATACTTGAAGTATCTAAATGGAACAATTAGGTTCTTGACAAATCTGTGCAGTTGCTGCTAACCTACTAGGCAAATACCTTCTAGAGAAGCCTGAGCTCTTTTCCCTCAACATGTTAATGCTGTTTCTGCATATGCATGTGGCTCCTCATGTAGCTGATGTCTAAGCCTGGGTGTGATTCCCAGACTAATAATTCTTCTGACTATTGCCATCTCAATCTTCAGTCTGAAAGTGGAGATAGGCCACTTCTGCTGGCTGACCAGATGTTTAATACAGTCACCTGGCATGTGAGGGTCAAGGGTATTTATTACTTTGCTATATGAATGCAGGTTTTTCCTTATTGTCTGAAAAGTATAGCTCCATATAATTTGTTGAAAAGTCTGTATTCTATTTTAAAGCTTGATTACATGGTACTTTGTCATACTAAGCAGAGGGCATCGTGGTCAGCACTTCTTTGCTCTCTATATGTGCTCTGATTACTATTTACAACAAATGAGAATGTTGGTTTTTAATGAAGTGAATGACATTTATTAACTACCCCATGACTAGTTCAAAATAAATCAGCTAAGTCTGAACAAAATAAAAATAATTAACCTACAGAGATGGTTGTCTTCTGTGAATCATCTAATGCCACCCACCTCAGATTGGCGTTTCAGGAACCATTAGTAAGGATTTTTCCCTTTGTGACACGGCACAGTGATAGCAGATGTGTCCAATTAGTGCTTTTCCCAGTAGACAAGGTATTGTAATTATTTTTAAGGAAGAGAAACGGGGGGACTCGTAAAGAATCATATGAAAGTACCTTCTTGACTTCCTCTCTCTCCTAAACATGCCACACTGCATATACAGATATATAGACCAAAGTGTGATCTTTAAGAAAACCCTGAAATAAAACATACATCTAAGATAGCCCTATTAAATAATCTGAAGTATAAAAATAAGCTTCTATTTACAAATAGAAAAAATCTATTAAAAAAAAAAAGAACATCTTCATTGTTTAAAACAATTTTTAGAGGTATAAAGAACATACGTAACAGTGATTTAACAGTGACCATTAAAGTTCTTGATTTAGAAGGATGCTTTTTAATGCTTTATTACACCCATACATGGAGCAAATTTCCCTTCAAGAGAACAGATGTCCAGTGTTTATTATTGGTCACGGCAACGTCCTTGATTCCTCCCTAAGTTCAGTTTTAGGTGGTTAGTGTTCTGTTACCTCCTTACTCTTTTTCCAGCTTGACTGGGCATTGCATTACAGTACACATCAATAATTCACAAGATCTTTAAGTGTTTCAGACAACAAATATTTCTTCTGCCTGTAAGCAGCTTTAAACTTTGATATATTCCAGTCTGGGTATTAACTCAAATTGTCTTTTTGTTTGCTTGTGTGGTTTTTGTAGTTGCTGTTGGTTTTTTTTGGTTGGTTGGTTGTAGTGTTTTTTTTTTTCCTCTAGTACTTTTGTTCTAAATAAGCACAATAAGTATTTGAGAAAGGAAAATAAAAGGAACAGTCTTAAAATCCGTAGATTCGGTGTTGGTTTATATTGATATGGTACTGGTCTGCTGTGACAAGCCGGTGATTCTGGACCTGTGTGTTTCCTGATTTGTTTCTAAGGTATGAAGTCTCTGGTCTTTGTAAATGTAGTTTTTACAGCGAGTACCTCTGCTGTCTGGAGCTCCAGTGGTTGCACAGCTTACTTTTTGGGGGGAAGTGAAGCATGTACACAACATTCACCATGCTATGAATACTAACAATGAGCACAGGCAAGGGAGGGTAAAATGAGAAATATTGGACGTAGGCCAGGTAGGATTTTAGCAGAACTTGCAGGAAAGTCCTGGCCCAACTGAAGCAAATAAAACCTTTGGTACTGACTTGAATAAAGTTTTACCTGCAAATGAAATGCTTCCAAATACCTGTTGAAGACACCATTTGGTTCTAGCACAAACCTTACTGAAAGACTAGAGTGCATCAGAGTTGAAACTTCACAGTGGACATTGTGAACAGCCTTCACCAAGACACGCTGCACAAGTCTGGCTTTATATTAGTGGCATGAGTGATTCCTAACTTTCTGTTCATACAGGAATGGTGCTTGAATTGTTTGCAATGGCAAGCCTTTTGATGGGCATTAGTTCATACAAGAAGACAAATGATTTTCCCAGTGAAATGTTTCAGTCAGTAGATAAAAACCTAGCTGTTCAATACTGTAGCTGTATACACAAATCATATAAATTCAGAACTTTTGTAGTTTGTTGTTAGTGCACTGCACTAAAAATGCAGGAAAATACTAGAATTTGAGAGTCACTCCATGTTTGCAGTGCTGTAAGCATTGTACTTGGGCTTATCTGGGATGGAGTTAATTTTCTAGATTACTGTTTTAGACTTCGGGCTAAAACAGTTTTGATAACATCAGTGTTTTAGATATTGCTGAACAGTACCTGTATGGTATCAAGGCCTTCTCTGTGTCTCATCTGGCCCCCATGTTGAGCAGGCTGGGATTGGGTAACAGGATGGGAAGGGACACGGCTGGGACAGCTGACCTAAACTGACCAGAGGGGTATTCCATGCCGCTTAATGTTGTGCTTGGCAACAAAGCTGGGAGGTAGTTTTTTTCCCAAAGTAGCCACTTCTCAAGGACCAACTGGGCATCAGTGTGTTGGTGGGAGGTAGTGAGTGATTCCTTTGCATTACCATTGCTGTTGTCATTTTCCTTATTTTCCTTCACTTATAGATGTGTCTTAACCTACCGTTTTTTTTCTTGCTATTGATCTACCATTTCCATGTTACACTGGGGGTGTGGGTGTGTGTGGGGGGGTGTTAGCAAGCACCTGGTGCATGCCTGATTGCTGGATGGGGTTATTCTGTCACAAGCCTGAAGCTTGAAATTCACTTTAACTTCCATCTTATGGACGGGGATCCAGAAGTAGGCCATTTAGAAGTTTTCTTGAAACTATTGAAAGTTAGGACTGAAAGAACTCTTCCATACTTGTACTTCAAATCAAACCCGATTTATTTCAAGGTAAAGTGTAAATGATTAATTTTTAAGAGAAACTTTAAATCCTGTACGAAACTTTATTGAAGTTCTACATGTTTTTGCTCTGTTTCACACATACCAAATCTACAGAAGAGTGAACACTGGCAGCTTAACCAGAAAAAAGAAATCATGATGCAGTCACTATGTCATTCTATACATCATATTTTGGCTTCAAGATATTTTCCATCCTTCATTCATTTTCAGATATAAAAATCCTCCCACACCTCAGAAATATATTTTAAGGTGATGCTGCATGATCAGGATTCGTTTCCAGCATAAGAGAAAGGCACAAGCAAATTCTGAAATTTTGGCAACTGATACAGAGAGTCTTACTATGGTAGAAACTGCAGGCTGAAATCAAGTCAGATTCTTGGAAACGGGATACATTCAATATGTTTCAATCTTGTATGTTTTCCAGTAACAGGGGAAAGGATACTGTAACTGTTACTGTAAAACCTAGTAGTATGATTCAGAACTAGAAAATGTGGCTCTGGTTCTATGTGATAAACTTAGCACCATCTCCATCAGAAGGTATGAGAAAGAAGCAATTTTATTTTACACCTGTTTGAGAACGTGAATAAAGAGGAAACTATGTTCAAGTCAAAACCAAGTCTTATTCTGAGACTTCTGAAAAGGTTTTGTAGAACAGACTGAGCCTGGAAAAAGATATTTGTAAACAAGGTTCCTCTTAGGTCTAATAAAAATTCCACCTTGATCAGTGTATGAGCAGGGGATGCTCAGCAATGAAATCAATTAAATTATTAATTTAATAAATTAAGTCTTAGTTCCCTATGGTGAGTTTGGGAAAAAGGACTGGAGAGCTACGAACTTTTCGCTCCGCATAGCCTGGCAGCAGAAAGCTTAGTCTTCAATGCTAAGTGTGCAATTAAAAGTTGAAAAGGTCTGAGTACTGGAGTGCAAGTCTATTGGTTTTGATAAATTTCTGTCTTGCACTTTACCTCCTCTATATACGAAAATAAGATTGTCTTTATAAAGAAGTTAAGATGCCATGAAGTTAGAGGTCACTGTAGGCAGTTCCCAAGAGGAACAGGAAAAGGGAAGACAGTTTTTTGCTGTACTGAAGTTGCAACTTCCATTTCAGCAGGTTCTACAGAGAGCAGTTCTGTATTACCTGAGGAGAGGCCTTTAACCATAAGGAAGTTCAGTGTTTTCCTTTACCTGCCTTTTTAGGCTCTGTCTCTGTATTGTATTCTCTCATTTTAAAAGTACGCTTTATATAATAGGAATCCGAAACTTTAAAAACATCTGTTTTAATAGAGTAAGGTTCTGAAGCATTTAAAAATTGTTCTTTAGTGAATCCTTTGCTGTCAGTTTGTAATGAAGATTAGGAGTGCAGTAGCTTAGTTTTTATTATGGATCAAGATAAGTATGTGGGGGTTTTGTTTGTTTTTAACAAGAAAGTTAGAAATTGAGTAAAGACTAAGAGAAAGTAAGGAAATGAACAAGTACAACAGAGCTATTCAGAAAACTTGATATTAGCATATGAACATTTCTCTTTTGGTTTTTGTTTTGTGTAAGGTAGAATTCTGCATTTTCATCTTACGTACTTACAGCATTCAAACTGACATACTCAAATTTACTAACATAGATTCTTCCAAAGAAATTGCATCTCTAGAAATTACTTCTATGTGGAAGAAGCCATACTCCTTTCTCCAGAAAAAGCCTTACATTATGGATCCTACCAGAAGAGAAAGAGCGTATTCAGAACTATCCAGTGTAGGGATAATTGTTTAAGTGAAGACTAGACAGGTCTAACTCATTTGATTTAATCTATCCTTCAGAAATCTGATGTTTTTTCTTTCTTGACAGTTCAGTATGCATGCTGTCACTTGGCTTCATCCTCAGAACATTTCCTCGTGTATGTTTCTTAGGTCTCAGTCTAACGTTATTTTTCAAAGGCCCAAAATCAGTTTATTCACTCCGTAAAACTGAAAATAAGAACTATTTTTTAATTGTCCTTCTAAATCTATGCCTAAATCCACAACTTTAGAGACATAGTATGTAATGCAAATGTCCAAAATATAACCTAAGCACAATTCACATATCTAAACTAGTTGGTCAGAGAGGCTATAGGGCTACCTTTCTACCACAAACACAAGCTGAGATTCCTTAAGTCTACATACTGGCAGGGATCACTTTTTCAACTGAGCCACCCAGCATGAAGGTGTATTTCCTGTTCAAAGCTTCTATAGTTTTTTCAGATTTCCAGAATCACGCTTTTTTTTTTTTTTTTCTTCTCCAAAGGATCCTGAACATATTTGATATGCACCAGAAAATTGAGCTCAGTGTTAGTGTTCATATTTGAATAGCTATTCTCAGAAGCTCAAACAAGAGGGCTAATACTATTGTGATTTGAAGGACTGCATAGGAAGCCTAAATTCAGTTTCCTTGTCTCCCTGGGACATTATTTTATTATTTTAGTTTTATTCTTTACTTTGGTGCAGAGTGCTTTTGCTAGCAGGCAGCAGAATTGCCCCTGTTGGGTAATTCTTCATCATCCTGTTGAAGCTGTGCTACCTGCAGAACTTAGGATGAGAGTTAAGGGGCAAACGAGCACAGCTAGAAGAAAACTTGAGGTTGGAGATGATTACCTGAAGGGAGTGGCATGAAGAAAATTTAAACAGTGCTGTCAGCACCACTTACACAATAATAGTAAAAACTGGAAGGGGAAAATAATCAAGGTATCTAAGAGAAAGGAAAAAATACAAACACGCATGAAAACAGAAACAGCCTTTTGTTTTTCTGCAGTCTTTGCCCCCGTTGTTAGTGGCTGTGCTGTTGTGGTCTGTGCCCACAGTGACAGAAAGGCTCAGGTGTTAACTGAGGAGTTGTCATTCCAGAGGGTTGGATGGTCCAGAGAGCTCCCTCACAGGAGCCAAGGAGATTCCTTACCCTTCCCCAGCATTCAGCTTGCACCGGAGGGAAAGCAGAGCGGTGTAGTCATTAGGGACAGCAGTCTGTGACTGTGTCGGAATCCCAAGCGTATTTCCTGTTAGACAGGTGTACAGCATGTTGGAATAATGCAAGAGTGCTGGAGGTGCAGAAGTTTGCCATGATTGTAGAGTAATGGTGAAAAAGAAAGAAAAAAAAATGTGTTTTCTAGTAAAAGAAAAATAATACTGATATAAAAGTGCAGTGTTGAGATGGTGGAAGAATCATGTGCATATATTATGAATACTTAAAAACAATGCACAAAATTTGGAAATTTAATCAACCCAAGCCAAATTTATTTACTGTTATAGGGTGTATCATTATCTCTCTAAAACTACCTTCCAAGTTTGTATATAACATTATTCTTTTAATGGTTGGGTGTCATTATATAAAAGGTCATAAAAGTGCTATATCAAGTTCCGTAGTACCTTAGCAGGCTCTCTGGAAATTTTGTAGTTGCAAATTTAAAGAATTCTAAGTTACAAAATGCAGTTAACACTTAATTTGCTATAATTTTGGTAATTTATCCACAACATGATTTTCTGATTAACTTTAAACTTTTAAATTTCACTAATCTTAGGGAGAGAAATATGGACACTTTTTTTCTAGCAGCCGTAATACATAGCTTCTTTTTTTTTTTTTTTGCTTCAGTAGGATTTTTGAGTGAATTGTTTGAGACTACGTGCAAAACTACCTCTCCACCAGTGTCTCCTAGAAATTAAACATGCATATTTTTGAATGGCGTCATTCTAATTTCACATAAAAATCATTGTAAATCACTTGTGATTCATTGAGCTTCATCACTGTCCTGCACACTAGTCCCCTAGTGTACTGAGATGATAATCTGTCCTGATGAATACTTCTCACTCTTCCTCTCATCATCTTTTATTCTCTTTCATTATTCTGTATGTCTCTAAAAATTCAGATAGCGTTTGTTTTAAAGACTCGCTTGAGCACCTCCATGTCCTTCTTGTAGCAAGGGGCCCAAAACTGAACACAGAACTTGAGGTGCAGCCTCACCAGAGCCGAGTGCAGGGGGACAATCACTTCCCTGGACCTGCTGGCCACACTGTTCCTTATACAAGCCAGGATGCTGCTGGCCTTCTTGGCCGCCTGAGCACACTGCTGGCTCATATTCAGCCGACTGTCAACCAATACTCCCAGGTCCTTCTCTGCCAGGCAGCTTTCTAACCACACATCTCCCAGCCTGTAGCTCTGCTTGGGGTTGTTGTGCCCCAGTTGCAGGAGCCGGCACTTGGCCTTGTTGAACTTCATACCGTTGGCCTCGGCCCATCGGTGCAGCCTATCCAGATCCTCCTGCAGAGCCTTCCTACCCTCGAGCAGATCGACACATGCACCTAACTTGGTGTCATCTGCAAACTTGCTGAGGGTGCACTCGATCCCCTCGTCCAGATCATCAATGAAGATATTAAAGAGAACTGGTCCCAGTACTGAGCCCTGGGGCACTCCACCAGTGACCGGCCTCCAACTGGATTTGACTCCATTCACCACGACTCTCTGGGCCCGGCCATCCAGCCAGCTCTTAACCCAACGAAGTGTACGCCAGTCCAAGCCATGAGCAGCCAGTTTCTGGAGGAGAATGCTGTGGGAAACGGCGTCAAAAGCCTTACTCAAGGTAGACCACGTCCACAGCCTTTCCCTCATCCACCAAGCGCATCACTTTGTCACAGAAGGAGCTCAGGTTCGTCAAGCAGGACCTGCTTTTCATAACCCCATGCTGACTGGGCCTGATCGCCTGCTTGCCCTGCAAGTGCTGCGTGATGTCTCTCAAGATAATCTGCTCCATGAGCTTCCTTGGCACTGAGATCAAACTAACAAGCCGATAGTTCCCCGGGTCTACCCTCCGGCCCTTCTTGTAGATGGGCGTCACGTTTGCCAGCCGCCAGTCAGCTGGGACCTCCCCAATAGCCAGCACTGCCGATAAATGATGGAAAGCGGCTTGGCCAGCTCTTCTGCCAGTTCTCTCAGTACCCTCGGGTGGATCCCATCCAGCCCCATCAACCTGAGTATATCTAAGTGCTGTAGCAGGTCGCCCACCATTTCCTCATGGATTGTGAGGGCCACATTCTGCTCCCCATCCCCTTCCACCAGTTCAGGGTACTGGGTATCCAGGGAACGAGGAGCGGCTGAGGGAGCTGGAGTTGTTCAGCCTGGAGAAGAGGAGGCTCAGGGGTGACCTTGTTGCAATCTATAGGTACCTGAAGGGAGGCTGTAGCAAGGTGGGGGTTGGCCTGTTCTCCCATGTGCCTGGTGACAGGACAAGGGGGAATGGGCCAAAGTTGTGCCAGGGGAGGTTTAGGTTGGATCTTAGGAAGAACTTCTTTACCGAAAGGGTTGTTAGGCATTGGAATGGGCTGTCCATGGAAGTGGTTGAGTCACCATCCCTGGAGGTCTTTTAAAGACATTTAGATGTAGAGCTTAGGGATATGGTTTAGTGGAGGACGTGTTAGTGTTAGGTCAGAGGCTGGACTAGGTGATCTTGGAGGTCTCTTCCAACCTAGATGATTCTCTGAAAGAAAATGAGTAGTCTTTTTGACTGTGTGTACCATACCTCAGAAAACGGTATCTTAATTTCCTGGTCTAGGCACAGTGATAGTAAGAATAACAAATCACTAGTTAAGAAGATAAAAATCTATACTGATAGTCATTCAATTATTTGTAGGTTTTGTTCCAGAAAAACAGGTTAAAGCAATCTATAGTCCTGTCTTGCTACAGTGGAGAACAGTTCTTTGTGTTTCCTGTGCAAGACTTTTTGTATGTGCAGAGAAGCAGCTATGCAGGAAACATGTTCTTCAAAATGACTTGTGAACTGTGCAGAAAAATAAAATCAAAATCGAGAAACATAAAATCACTGTCACTGCCTTTAAGGTCTTTATGAACTTCTGCATACATGGGTTATTAAACTGATGTCAATGGACAGTATAGCCTTGGGGTCATTCTAATTGACCAAGCACAGCTTTCCTGTTAGAGAAAATAAGATGTTCATTAATGTTTGCCTTCAGAGTCTGTATGAGACACCATAGATGCTAATGTGGCAACACAGGAAGGAGGAACATTTCACATATTTTTGTCTTTGGCTGGAATCTAACAGTCTTGTTTCTTTTATGCACCAATATAACAACACAGTTATGATGAGTTCACTGGAACTGAATACTCACATGACTGTTAATAGTAGGATAAGAATTATGACCCATTACTTCTAAATCCTGAGCTTTTCTGAGATTTATTTAGATTTAATCATGTAGATCTTAGTGGATGGCAGTAATGCTCAGCCTCTGTTCAGTTTGGAAGTGATATTCAACATGCTGTGGAGGCTCTTCAGTGGAAGCTGAGGTTGCAGAACACTTCACTGTCAAGCTATCATTTTACTGCAAAATCAGTGATGTTTCCATATGAATTAGGAGGAACAGAATAACAAACTCGTTGATATTATGCTGCCAGTTCTGCACAAAATGTTCTGGAGAGTGTATCACAGTTCTATGGTACTACTGTTTCATTTGTTGTTGCTGGGTGTTGTTTATTTATTTATTTATTTTTTACCATGGTAAGAAACAGTACGTATTCTCTTATTCAGAGGATATATAAGAAAATATCTCTCTTCTATATACAGACAGGATTTCAGGTAGGCCACAGTCCTATGCAACTGGAAAGGGAGCTGTCTTTCCAGGCTGTCAGACAGCTGAGTCAAAGAGATTTCAATCGCAGCACTGGCTTCATTCAGTGAAAATAAAAGGGGTGCGGGTGGTGTGTGTTAACAAACCTTCTGACGTGCTTTTGCTTTGTCTCTCAGTTGCTGTGTGTACTAAGGCTCTCAGTTTCTGTGTGTACTAAGAATTTCTGTGAAACAGCTTAGATTTTGGAAAACTGTGAGCCATAACCCTTACTTGTCCTCCAGCCCTGCTTCACACAAAAGGTTTTACTGCTCCTGTGTGTGAAGAGGAGAGGTTGTGTTTGCTCCTTAAAGTTGTTGACAAAGAATAGCAGAATAGATTGTAGGAGTTAAGAGTGTAAAAGTGAAGAAAACTGGAGCAAACCAGAACAACCTTTTTTAGAGAACAGTAAGGATAGAGTTTCCTGGGGGGAAAAAGTGAAGCTTTAATGTGGCTTGGAACGTTGGAACAAGGTCTCAGGCTTTCTTCTGTACGGAAAGACATGGACCTATGAAAATAGAGGAGCAGAAGCTATTCAAAGAATTTATTGTAGTCAAAAACGCTCTAAACTTTATCTTTGGCTTCTGTTTGACACTAGGGACAATGCTGTGTGTTCCTTCTACTGTCTTGTAATTCAGTCAGACTGACTGACTCATGAATTCATTAAAGGAACTGTTCTGGGCATGGCCACCTCCCATCCACTGGATGAGAGGAAGAGGAATTTCTCTTTTGTGAGGTTAGGGCTGGAACAAAATGACAAGGAAAGGATCAGCTTCCACAATTCAACTGCAGATGCACCTTGGGTGTTTCAGGTAGAACAGTCCAGGATCTTAAACAGGTTCCCAGAAGTCTGGATTCTACCTCCATCATGAAATCTCAGCTAAATTGGGAAAGACAGCTTTCCTGAAATAAGAAACAGTTAAAATATTCAAGTGAATTTACTTGGGAAATTGTAGAACCTTGTCAAGTTCTGGCTCCTCTTCCCAAGTTAAATTCCAAATTAATACATGCTGTATAAGATTGGATACATCTCTAAAATTAACATCTTGTATGGCAATTTTACTCAAAGCCTCTGAAGCTTTAAGAATCAACATTGATAACTACAACCGTTCTTTTTTTTCTTTTTCCTGTAAGAATAACATTAGTAAATATAATGAAATTCAGCCATAATGTTTCATGGTTTTGAAACAAAGATATCTTTTTGCTTTATATAAATCTCTGGAGAAAAGGGAAAGAACAAATTAGACTAAACAAGAGCTGAGAAGAGAGAATATATTTCACGTTGTGTATGGGTTAAAAAAACAGGAAAAAATAATAACTATTAATGTTCTGAATTGAAAACTAGCTCTGAGTCTCATTAAAACCTTAACTGCTTTAGGCTTTCCCTTCTCTCACCTGCCACCCACTGATGACCTATGAGTCACCAACTATTCCAGCTTCATCTGAAATCTTTATTAAATTATTTTAAACCCTAAAGCCTTGTGTGATAAGAAAAACAAGAGATCAGATTTTATATTTTTAAATTATAGAACTTTATCTAGATAACAGAAATCAGTTTTCCATGTATATACCTACATGTATCAACAGCTACAATATGTATAGTTTTGTATAGTTACAATGCTCTTAAATATAGCAAATAATGAAAAATGATGAAGCTTTAACTCATCAGTGAAACGGTTTGCTGTCACAAACCAACCCCTTCAAAAACTAACTAGAGGACTTCCAGATATGAACAAAATGTACAGTGAACAAAACATTAGTTGGGAAACACCTTTCTTCCAACTTTTTTTTGCTTGTTAGTACAACTCAGTATCTGTTGATTTAAGATTATTTTTATGCCATAATATAGACTAATACTAAAGGCACTGTTCTTTTGTCAGTGTTTTGCTCTGTTAACAAGAAGTTGGCTTTGGTCCTTGTTCAGATGCTATTCTACAATTACATGTGCAAGTAACTACCTGCTGTTTGCTCACCAAGGCAGGGGTAACATAACACAGATAACTCTGTGAATAATTGCAAGGTCTCCTATTGACCGGCCGTGACTGCTCACTGAAGGCAACTGGTCCTGGGTGTGTCAAATGGTGGGCGAGATTCCTGACTATTATACTGTCAGAAAAATTTAGTGGTGCATCACAGTGCTGCTTGGTTTCCATCGTGTGTCCTGAAGGGTAGTCACTGTGAGTGACCCCCAGGAAAGGTTTTGCAAACCTAGACATTCTGTGCTGGCAAGAAATCACTTTTGGTGACGCCACAGCTGAAGGGGACATATGTCAGTCCACATCCCCTTTACATGTACCCTACACATCAGCATGTTTACTGGATGGCTTTGCTGCCCCATCATTCAGCATTTTAGATTTTATTGATTTTCCTTTCATTGATAATTCTTCACATGTATTATATAGGAAGTTTAGTCATTTAGCTATTAATTAGGCATAATTTCAGTATCCTACCATGTAACAACCTACATGGTAAAGGCTGTAATACTTAACCCCTTGATGTCTTGCTGTGAGTTTGTGGTGGAACACAGGACACATCCAGGCCTCCAGAGTTCATTTAACTTTTTGGCCAACCATTATTTTCCACATTCCCATAAGACTATGGAGTAGTGCAAGTGCAAATCAGAATTGATTCCCACAACTTACAGGACAATGGAGCAATACTTAACACATCATCAAGAAAGGACCTTGTGGGTTGTGTCAAGGAGACAAAATAATGATAGCAATGTGACCAATGCTCTACAGCATGCATGCAGAGCGATGTGATGCAGAGGGGTTTTAGGCTTCTCTACAGTAAAACACTTGCTTACCTTCAAGCATATGAATAATCTTACAAATTATTTCAAATTTGTTAAGTCTCATTTAAGCATGTGAGTAACTCTGGGAGATCAGGGCGTTAATCATATCTGAATGTCTTCATCAATAGGTGAGATGGTCATTTTGTGAATATTTTTTACTTAACTCTTTTAAAATACAAGTCTATGTCACAGATGACTCACACAATGGAAAGAGCAGTTGAAAAGATCAGCAGCAGTACCAGAATATAACCTTTTTGCTGCATGAACTGGACTGCACATACTGACATACCAGCGTAACTTCCCCTTGCTTAGTTTGAAATGGAATTCTGTCATGGTACGCACTGCACTCCCCCGATAATTAAAGTGGAACCGAAAGTGATTCAGCATTGCTTTTTAAGATAACCTTTACTTACTACAACTCCCCACTCTGGTCAGCTGTTAAGGCTGCTTTCTGTACATTGATTAAAAGGGAATCAAGTCCACAAATCGTAAGCATTTTCTGTTCTGTGACTTTTCCTACTAATTTCCCTCTGTATACAAATATGTGTGTCCTCTGTATTTCTTTGTTCTTTTTGTATTAACTTTTTATGCTTTATAAATACTTTCTATTTTATGCTTTTGTCTCTTTCATGTTAATGTGTTTGGACTTTTGCCATTTCTCACATTTTTTCTCCCCACTTGACCTATCTTCTCCCTGAATCTTGCAGAAGTGAAAATACGTCATCTCTGTACTTAGAAATCCTCAGAAACTCCATGTTCATTTCTGAGTCCACTATGTAGTCTCTGTTCCAAACCTATTTTGCACTTTATCATGTTTCTCATTATGCTCAAAACTAAGAATCTTGAAATGTTTCTATTTTCATGTAATTCCCAATGTTAGGACTAGGTGGTTTGACAAAACTTGATTTAAAATAAAGAAGAATTCACAGAACTCTCATCTATAAAATTACAGGCCTCTATACAAAAAGGAGACACCTAGATTTGATATATCTTTTAAGAAAATGAATATATATATATATCTTCCTTAACCTATGTGCAAAAATATATTTCACAGTAGCTATTCAATTATAAATAATTAGAGCACGGTGAATAATGGCTGCAGCCTGGTGCTGAATCATGGACCTCTCTTTCCTTGATGCAGATCACCAAAACATATAGCGTTTTAAAATTAATTATTTGCAAAGGTCAACAAAATAATTTATGGGACGTATTATGCAGATCAAAGAACTTTTGGTGCTTTTCTAAACTTGTAATAATGTAGATCATCTCAACTGCTGACCTTCAAAAGACCATATTTGACGTCACCAAGGCCTACTGCAATGACTGCCTGCTCATTAGGTTTGTAGCACAATGAATTTTCTAATCCTTACACCTAAGCAGGTTACACTGTTGTCTAGTAGATGTTGCCCTTTCCTTTTATAAGCTAAGTTATTGTGGAAGAAATATCTACTGTTCTTCTGAAAACCTACTATAAGTTCTCCTTATGAAGAATATATGGGATCAAAACAGGAAAAAAAATTAAAAAGCTAGAAAATTTCTTGAATAGAAACTAAACATAGAGGATGAGCATGCAGGTGAATGACCAAAAATGAAGAGCTGTAGTTTCCTTCCTTTCTTTCATCCCAGAATAAGGTAATCTGCCACTGGTCTACTCCCCCATCCTCAGGGCTGGTAATCTGTATTTAATCCTTCTGTATAGGAAGGAGAAGCATCTCTGTAGGTGTTTCCGAATTCCCCACTCATTTTAGCCTCTTACGCAGTAAAATGTCAGAGGGTGTGTGTCTGGTTATTCATTATTACCTCTGCACAAGCAGCTTGCATGGGCAAACATGGGAAAGAGAATTAAAGAATCTATAAGATGAGTAAAACAAGACAACCCTGCATGGACTGAAATCAGAAAGATAAGACTATGCATAAAGAGAAAGTAGGATTTGGAAATATTGAGTGTTATAATGGAATGTTTTCCTTTACTTTTCCTGGGCATATTTAGACAAATTCTTTCTCTCTCTCTCATATAAACTTTTTTTCTTCCTCACTTTTTTTTCCTTTACACAGTATATTAGCTTTACTAAGCTTTACTAAGCACAACAGGATATCGACAGTCAGGAGGGCATGAGAAAGGAAAGCATGATGAAGGTGAAGAATAGGTAGGAACTTTGATAAAGGCTAATAATAGTTCACGTAAACGTCTATTATTGTCCCTGTCAGTCTTGGCAGACTGAATAGTATTTACAGTCTTATTTTATCAAATTTCAATCAAAATCTTATTTTGATTGAGGGATGTTTGTTGGTTAAAAAGAAATAAATAAAATAAAAAACAACTATACAAATTTTTTGACATATCCCTAACATTCAGATATATTACCGGTATTAAACTATATTGATCACAATACTTTGCAGTTACGTATTTGGTCTACTTCAACACTGTAAAATGGCACATTGACCATGTTGCTTAAAAGTATACAGCTCTTAATTCGTCTATTATATCTTAATAATATTTATTGTATACTTTTTATATAATAAAATCTGTTATATTTTATCTCTATGGCTATTAACTATTTGGATAAAAAAAAAAATAATAATATGGGTCCATAGTGATAAACGTGTCTTATGCTTGTCAGTCAAAGCTACCTATTTGTTTTACAAAGCTACCTAAATATTTTAAAAGCCATACATCTTTTACAATAACAAGGGGGAAACAGGGTGCTACTTAAATTCAGTCTATCTGAACTGCAAGTAAAGCAATGTTTTCTTAGCTGTAATGAAGCTAAACCAGAGACAACCCACAGATACGGGCAGTTGGTGAGTGGGTAGCACTCCAGTACAGTCATGCCTGAGGAGTAATTGTATTGTAATTGGTATTTTTTGCTTTCACTCTCACTTATCCAGCTTCCAGCAAGTGGATGCTCTTCTCCCACCACATATTCCTTTTACCTGACACAGACTAGGGAGTGCAGACTACTGAGAGAAATCCTATTAGGCCCCGAAGAAATTTAAACAATTCTCTCAATATTTTTAATCGAAAGACATATCTGTTTAGTTGTAGAGATGAGCTGTCCCAATGTGGATGAATCCTCCAATATGTACAATACTGCACTAACTTCTCTGAAGTCTTCACCTTCGGTTTAATTTTATCATGTAGTTAATTGCTCCCTTACGTCTGAGTGACTTGGTACCAAAGCGCAGTGAAAAAGATGGTCCTGCACCATGTCATATCAAACAGCCTTAGGTCCTTCTCATCTGTATACTGCAGAATTTTGTGTCCAAAACAGATGACTATTTTCTGAAAACAGCCTACTCACCAGCCCCTAGGACCATGTTCACAGCCTTACTCAGCTGTTACACAGCATATAGGAAGATTTATTTTATTTTATTTTGTGGAAAGGTTTGGTATAGTGGCCAGGAAACACTGTAAAACTTCTAGGTTTTAATCTCTTTTGAAGACTTTCAACATTTTGCCTTGAGCTCCTCATAAAAGTAATTTTTTCACCTACAGGTCTAACCATTCTGTTGTAACATCAATGAATCTGCCTGGCTGATACTTTGCAGGGAAAGAGTCCGTGGGAAACTGTGTGTTCTTCTGGTTTTGTTATGGCCTGCTTTTCAAAGCTCTGAGAACGAAACTTATATCCACTGTTACTTATCCTAAAGTTTAGTTGTGGAAGTCTCTGTTCTGAACTTAGGCTAGATTTAGTTTCGCCCACGTCTCCAAACTTAAGACTGACTCTGTGTACAGAACCAGTTAGCTTTGATAGTAAGTCTGATTTGACTTTTTTTTGTTTATAACACAGCCAACTTTGTGAACATTTACGTGCAGACCAGAAATATCCCAACGTTTAAATACGCACCTATGCTTTCAGTATTAGAGGTGCTTTTGCAAGCACCCTTACAGAATATGGAAGTTGCAGGTCAAAGCCATATGTTAAGCACTGGTATTTTGTATGTCTACACCAATATTTTATGGTGTCAGAGCTTGCAACGCACGGATTAATTAAAGCACTACAAAAAAGTCAATAATATAGATTGACACTAGCCAGGGAAAATGTCAGCTCTTTATTGAATGAAACAGTGCAGTTAGGCTAGCAATTGCAGTAATTGTATTGCAAGAATAAAATAAATAGCATGTTACAGAAAATGCATCCCACCTTACTTTAATGCATCATAAGTATTAGCAGTGTTAAGCTGAGTGTTGCTCCCAAGGTATATGGATGCAGTACTCTGTCTTCTAGTAAAACATGGTAACATTGCGAAGAGCATTACAGAAAGCGGAGGGGACTTTTTTCTATGCAAAATGAAAAAGATACTGTCTCCTATTATAATGTGTCACAACAAATAACTGTTTTTACGCCAAGTATGCCAGTTCATCCTTGCATATTAAAAGTTTTAAATTCCTGTCATGCTGCAATATGACTTCAAAGCTGTAGCAAGTGCAACAGTAGCAGGCTCAAATCAATGAAAAACATAGAATAAATATTTTTTTAATGGTTTTAGTTTGAGAAACATTTTTATTCTTGAAGAAAAAGTATCAGGAAAAGCAAAATTCATATATAATGTTTAAGTCAGTACTTTTGTCAATATGTTAAGCACAATGGATGCAGTCATACATTTATTACTAAGAACAAGCTAACAAGCTGAAAACTTATTGAAACTAACTTTCTCTAAATTTTAGTTCACTCTTCATTTCAAATAATGGTATTAACTTTGGTAGAGTTATGTAACGTAAGGTACAAAATCATTACGAATGGAACAAAACAAATTGAAATAATATATAACCAAGGATTTAATTGTAAAGTGGATTAATGCATGTAACAAGCTAGCAAGATGGTGGTTCTCTTTATTTTTTTTATATAAGTCTGGGTCATTTTCTGCGTGTGTATGTGTGCGTCAGCCTAATGGACGACTAGTGATAAAGGCATAATGATGGATAGTCAGGTAACGATGATGCGTTGACTCTGATTTTGGCTTCTGTATTCTGTGTTGAAGTTGATACAGATAGAATGAAGTCTTACACCATACAAAGAACTGTGTTTAACAATAGAGGCTTCAGGAGAGACATCATTGCATCTGCTAACTGTGTTGCGGGTTGCAAGATTATTTTTCAGATTACTGTGGCTCTCACATAACAAGAAATTCGTGAGATAGCTTGTTAACTGTAGCAGCTGAATGTCTTTGAGAATTGTGGGGTAGCTTATTCTTCCTTTGGGAAGGGACTACTTCCATTGCAAGCAAAAACTAAGGGGGTAATAACGTGTGATTACTTGTGAAAAATTCTGATTTAAAGCCCCATTGTATTTGCTGTGTACATGACTCATTACGGTTCAGAACATTCATGGAGAACTGGTCAGCTTTGGTTAGATGGTTTTGCTGTGCTGGGTTTCTTCCATTTCTTTCCCTTAAACAAACCCATCTAAATTAGTATTGGCTTTTTAAAGGTCATAAAACGTAAAGCATATTGACACCATATCCCACCTCCAGCACAGGTGAGGAACAAATACATGATTTTGGCTTCTAGTCTCTCTTACACATAAAGAACTCCTCATCCTATACCTTGTGTCTGAATTTTCTATAAAGTGTACTGAGAAAATAAATATTGAGGAATGGGATTTTCAGAAGGTCATAAACTTGACAGGCAACTTCCCAAACTCATGTCTGGGAAACTGAAAAAGGGAGTGGGCTAGTCATCTAGCTCTGGACAACAAGGAAACAAACATTTCTTCATGAATTCTCTTGGCGGTTAGGCAACCCAGCTACGGGGCTTCCCTCTTAAATATAAATAGATGTTCTTGTTCTTACCCCACTAAAACCAATAGTTCAGTGAGGAAGGTGCATAGACAGGAGATAGAATAATTTCCATTTACTTGAAAGCAGTCAAGTACCCTTGACTTGCTTCTCCAGTTGGAGAAAGTTTTGTGTCTGATCCCTCTGTTCTTTTGATTTCCAAGATAATGCCCTAAGGAGGTGTGTAGGATTTAGTGAGTGTCTTTTAGTTTCCTTTGAAGCCTTTCCACTTTGAATGAATAACAACCAATACACTGAAGAAAGGACCTGCACCTGCCTGTTGTCTTATTCTTGGTGACTGCATTATCACAGGTCCTGTAGAGGACTCTCATCCTTTATTTTGATAGGAAACAGAAATATGTGAGCAGCATAAGATGAATGTACAGGCAATTTTAAAAGATAAAATGGTGCAACAGATGAGGAGGAGCATAGCAGTGAAAACTGAGGGATGCATATAGCAAAGACAGAAATTTAATGCATAGGTACTCAAATGTAAGGAAGCTAGTTGGGGAACAGGTCGCAGTAGTCACAGCAGCCAAGGGTTCTGCTCAGGCTAGTATATTCACTTAATTATCAGAGCGAGCATCTTCCACAAACATTCTCCAAAAACAAAGCACTTCATTGGAGTGGTGATGATTACTTCAGAAGCTGAGCCTTTCATAATCAGTCTAGGAAGTCAAACTGCATACCGCCTAATGCTCGTCTGAGAGATTGGCTGTGTACTGTGGACAATACCAGAGCTGGAGAGCTCTGGACATTCTGATGTCTTACTAACTCATAAGATGATGTCTATATTGACACAGGAGTTAATCAAGAAGCAAAAAAAACATACCTGTTTTGTCATCATCGAGCTAACAACAATTTTGTTAATCAAAATAAATAAAAACTTGTAATCAGTGAGTAGCAATCAATTGACACCAAAAATCGAGGCTTGGTATTTGGCTCGTGCAGTAACTGCAGCATTTTGCATGGTGTTTTAGGAACTAATGACATAATCATATATAATTATTTTAAATATTTTATAAACTGCAGAGGATTTCCTAATGCTGTTTGCTAATTATGCAATATAATTTTAGGAAGAATTCATGGATATTGTAGTATAGCTAGGATGAGTCATTTGTCACCACAAGATTGCAGAGAAATCCTCACTCCTATAAATAGAACCATACCATTATGTATTCACTCTGCCTTTTTATTTAGGGCTTTATTAAATACCTGTATCTCTACTGACTACTGCTACTTTGATATGTAATAGTATAAATGTTACGTTATCTGAATGTTAAAGAGTACCGGCAGCAGTTGGAAATATACCATGCTCAAAACAGAATAATGAGCCTTCTAAAACATTGTGTCTAGTTCACTTCATGGAAATATCTAAAGCACTGACTCCTAGGGATTATAGAAGCATAGAATGAAAGAGTTCACTGTCTAAGTATACCAGATCAAAGAACAGAAAGTGAGAAAATGTGTGAAGAGATTAGAAATTTTTATGCAGAAAGACAATACTGAGAACCAGAATCCTTAGAACCTTATATCATTATTAACTGCTACTAATAGTAATTATAGTACCATCTAAGACCTTTGGTTAGGATAAATTATCAATCAGGAGATCAGCAAACAGAAAAGACTTCTTAAAATGATTCTGAAATATTTTATCTCTCTACCATAAGAAAAGATACGGGCTATTATGAAAAGCTGTAGATGAGGCAATACAGTGAAAGCCATGACAACAGGATATAGACTAGGCTAGTTATAAACTTGGCTACATCTGATCAATATGTTTCATTCTATACAAGGTGTAAAATGAGGTCTCCGTTCAGAATGTTTTCATTTTATGCTAATAGGAAATACGTGTCCAACATCTGTCTAAAACTATGCTCTTATATACATCTTTGCACACCTAAATAATGGCCTCATTCTTTAAAGTGCTGAGCTTTTACTGACAGCCAGTATTACCCAAACATGATCTAAAACCGAAGTATTTTGCTGCACTTCTCTAGAATGACAGCTATAAGTTTTAATTAAAATGGGGGGGGGGGGGGGGGACAAGTTACGATATTGAAAAAAAAAAAAAAAAAAAAAAAGTCTTTACGTGCCCAAACCCACATATCAGTCACAAGTGTCAATGCTTACAGAACCAACGATCTGACAGACATGTATAAATGTGTATGATGTCATGAAGATATCTCCCTGAAGGCAGTAATACTTCTTGTGAGGTTAGTTTTGAAAACTGTACATGAGAAACTCAAGATTCCATTCCCATAGTGTATATAGCAGAAGATAGGTTTGCTTCTTCACTTCATGTTCCAAAATCTTGTTCACGTGATTGCAAACTAAGTAGCAGTATCCTCAAATAACATATGTGCTCCTGAGCTGTCTCCAAAACATCTTGGTTTTATCCACCCTGCCTGCAAACAGAGACAACTTCAGTGGTGCAGTAATTTTTTGGTTCATCAGCATCAGCCTGGCAATCAGGTCCGTCACTCTGGATACTTGTGTAATGTTTTGGGACTTGCAATCACACTGGGACGAACCGGCAGTTTCTGTCCCCCTGCTAACATGAATAGAAGTCTTCAGCTGCTCTGCATTCAGTAACTAGCATGTAGTCTCAGCAACTATATGTACTGTACAGGAGCTATACATTACATCACGTGAATGTGTTTTGCTCTACAATGTTGAAAGTGCCTCTTCACAGAGTATTCTGGCTTCCCACACAGTCCATTTCTCCTCCTCTCTTCTCAGTCTAGAGAGTAGCTATATTCCTTGGGGCATCTCATGAAAAACAGATGACATTTTTGATCACATAAATGTCTAACGGGGATTTTCTTTGCAGCTAGTTTGCGTTTTTGTGGTGTGGCCCAACTAGTTACTGAGAGAGGCCCAAGAGTTCTGAAGAACTTGCATGGAGATATATATTGCTGACATCTGGGTGTGGCGTGAGGGCATCATTGTGGAGAGCCATGGTGAAAGATAGGTTTCAGACCTGCTACTGTCTAGATAGCGGTAATCTCCACGACTTGACATTCCCATTGCATTTGGAGTCTTGTAAGGGAGTATTCTGACTTCCTCACATGCTTCTGTAGCATGACAGCATGCACGGCCCATGAATTTGACTAAAAGGCAAATTATTGCAGGTACTCTGTTAAGATATTATAGACACAAAAAGTAAGTTGAAAAGTGCTCTTCAGAGGGGTATCAAAGGAGAAGTTGCAAAGAGTTACAATGCCTTCATCTACAGCTTGATCTTAATACCACAGCTTTTTCAGGCGGGTAATTGAAGAATAGGCAAAAACTTTGACTCATCATGCAGGTGGAGTACTTTGTTACTTCACAAGAAAAGAAAGATCAACTTGATTCTTCCTGACAGTTTAACAAATGAGTCATGCCATCTGTTTTTAATAGTAGTTCAGATCTCCCCAAACTTTCTGTAGATTAAATTCAGCAAAATATTTCCTAAGAAATTACAAATAATTCTCCCTTATGCTCATGTATCTTCTGATTTGTTAGTTAGTCTGCACTGAATAAATACCCTTATGGTAATTGTTGTCTGTTCTTTAAACAATTGTCTTTGTCTTTGTCAGTAGCTGGCATGGTGCAACAAAGAAATTCTTTCTGTACTATTAGTTATGCAGACAGAAATCTGAAGGAATATTATACAAAGCTACAGGTTTTCCATTTTTCATAATGTATTAAAGATATCATAATTAAGTATTTTCTGAGCACTACTGATATAAAAAAGGAGCTGGCTGGTACAAAGTGATTATGCTTTGTATAGATATTCATGGTATTCTTTATAAGATAATTGTTTTACTTTGTGGCTGAGAAACTAATGCTGCCAAGTATATTGGTTTATGCTGATAGCATGCTCTTAAGCGTGGTTTCTCATTTTCATGTTTAGATGGTTTCTCAAGAAATGTATGAAACAATAGTAAATAATTTGAATAGAGTGAGACTACACAGATCGTTATACTGAAAGACGGTACATCCTAGTCACTAAAATGAACTGCTGAGACAGCAACAGGAAAAAGAATCTGGGAATGCTTTTGGAAATTACTTGGTTTACAGGAAAACAATTGCAAAGGAGAGGGGGAAGAAAACAGAGAAATTCATTAGAATTGATGAGAAAATGCCCAAAGATGATAGGCTATACTGGGTAAGACTTGGATTCAGGCAAAATTTCTTAAAACAAAATTCAGTAACCACTTATAAGAGCTTTTAGAAATTGTTTGTAACTAAGATTGCTAAATAAACTAGCTATCTGCTACTTATCAGATCAGCACATGCATTCAAAAATTCAGCAAGTAAATTTTGATAATTTTTCAGATTTTTCTAGCAACAACAACAAAAATAATAAAGAAGCAGTGAAGACAATAAAGAACAACTATGAGTATTTGAAAATGTTCGGGATTAACTTCAGCTTCATTGAGAGCTGAAATACTAGTTTTCCTGTAGAACACATTTTTATTCCTCCCCATAGACAATGTAGTCAGGAGAAAGCAGGTTTTATAAGAAGCAGCACTGCATGGGCCAATGACCACTGCAGCCCTTTGCATGGATATCATGGAAATGGGCAGCAGCTGCAGTGTACCATATTGTTTCAAAGCCAGATGCTGCAAAAGAAAAAGAAAAAAATATATTCTATTTGATGTATTTTTGAGAGCCATGTGTAAGAAAATAGCGATAAAAGAACAAGGAACATTGCTCAACAGTTCTGTAGTTATCTTCACAACTAATTTCAAGCCCAATCTGAAAAGATATCAAATGGATGTTTTTAGAAAGCAGGTAGGATAACCTTAAATGTGGAGTTCATTGCACCTCTCATTTGATAGTATACATATTTTGCCACAGGACTCTCATGCTACTCTCAGCTTTATTTTGTTCTTAAAATAGGATTAACAAACAAATGTTTTACGCTGACCTATATGAAACAAACAGTTTAGCAGAAAAGTTATTAGTCTAAGTTATTAGAAAGCAGTGAAAAGATTAATTTGATCCAAAATACCTCATAAAAATTATGCTAGAGTGTTTCAATGGTGTCAATAGGAGTTATCACTTAATTAAACAAATTTGTTGAGAAAAGCAGTTGGTGCTGAGGATCCAGAGTTCACGTTAGACCTTTCCAGGGTGGTGGTGGGTTGCTACAGATGAGCACTGAACTGTTTCTGTAGGCAGGACGCCACTAGAAGCTGGTGTGCAACTGTGGCTTATTTTTGTTTTGCACACACCAACGTTGCTCTAAGATGTGAATCACTGTGTGTGCATGGGGACAGCTGCTTTGCAATAAAGAAAAGAAAAAAGCCTCCAGGTTGGATCTACATTAGTATTCTAGTTTGGTGTGTGATTCTGGATCTGATGGGGGTGGGATGCCCACTGGAAATGCATTCTAGCCATTGGATGTGTGGGAAGATGCTGCTAAGGTAGCTTTTCCATTTGCTGTTTCACTAGGAAATGTCTAGGGCTGATAATTGAGGTCAAGCCACCAGAAGAAATGGTGATCCACATATGCCAAATTATTTCATTCAGGAATACTAGAACATCTGCTGTGGGACAACTTCCTGAAAATCCCCCTAGGTATAATCCGTCATGTTTTCAAAAGATAGTGGAGAAGCCCTAATGTCGAGTGTCTCCACCAGGAAACGGAAGAACATCTTTTATTTTACTTTGTAGGTACTGTTTTTGTGGTACAGAAATATACCTCATCAACTGTGTATTTGTTTTCTTTTGTTTCTGTATTTGTTGCATCAATAAAATCTGCACCTGTTTGTTTTGGCACCAGGAACAGTTAGTAGTCTAGCCTCTATAAACATTTCCCACCTGCCTTTCTTATCTCTCTTCCAGTGATAAATATCCACTATACTTGTGGGTAATTAGCAGGCAAGTTAACCCAGAAGAGGCAAATACTTTTTTTTCTTGGAGAGGGGAGCATCTGCAAACACATTATTTTTTTCTACAATCACTTTTCTATTAGAAATTATATGAGGTGATTTTTTTTAAGACATACGGGGAGAAAATAAAGCATTTTTAGATGATGTGTTGTTATGATGAACAGACATTAATAATTGACATTCATGGTGAGAGAGAAAGCAATAGGCACTCAGAGGGACTGTGATGATATCATGGTAACCATGAGAGCAAAGCCCGAGTGGTCTGTGATGACGGCAGATATGTGCATAGCTTTATAGAAGCTGTTCCTGTTAGATGGTTTATATTTGATGGAAATCCATTTATTACATTCGTACGTAAAATATCTACACACACTCCTGAAAGTTTGCTAGGGACAAGAGTTCGGTTAGGTCAGCTCGGTTGCTCAGACATGGGGAGAATAAAAAGCTACTAACCTGAGGCATCACCCCAGTGAAGCGAAGCAGGATTTCAGTCCCTGTTTTAGTAGGAGTATGGCTGTGCTGCGAAGGAGGAACCTGCAGATGGGAAAGGCTGCTTCCTGGGAGCAGTAGGTAAGGTTTTCATCCTGCATGCCCAGAGGACAGTCCGGTCAAAAGGGGGTTGTATTTTCCTCCTCCTAACTGCTTCAGTTGCAATATTCTTTGGTTATCTCTAGGCTTATCCCAAACCCTCCAAATCTAGTGCAAAGATGCATCTCCTCTGTGATTACAGACATTCATTCTGTTGCCTTTGCGTAACTTACAAACTACGTGATCATACAAACAGCTGCTATAACTTGTCTTCTCAACACATTTGCAAACCAGTATATAGGGCCGCTCTTGAGAGGGGAAAAAAATCAGTTATCTTTTTGCCTTGATAGTTAATACACTTAACCAAAATCCAAATAGTTATTGTTTTCACTTTAATCACTCAGCAACTCATTGAATCCAACAACAACCATTTCAAAAGGCAGCTTTGTGGCTGTCAAAGCATAGTGCAGAAGGATATCTTCAGGTCCCACCATTTCAGAGCAGAGAAAATAGGCTTCTGAGTTAAGCCTGGTAGAGGACAGTGAGCCTGCAATCCACTTTTAGCAGGAGTCTTAATGCCTCACTATTCTGATTCTCCTTTTTTGCTAAGGGAAGGGTGCATACTGGCAACCCTGTGCATGATAAAGAGCTGCTACTTGTTTGAACAGGCTTAACTAGTTTGTTTGTTTGTTTGTTTTACATTATTAGTTTTCACTTGTATTCAGGTGTTCTGTTTAGTTGCATGGACTGACAAAGCAACTGGATTCAGACCTTAGAGAATTTCTCTGGTAGGAGAGTTTCTTTGCTGCCAGAGAGCTCTCTGACTTCACACCACCAATGGTGGCAAGGGGTTGGCTATCCTTAGCTTGTGTTATGCAGCAGTTACAGATGTGTGCTCCTGAAAAAATAAACATGTCGCACCTTGTTGCAGAGCAGTTGATATACAGCATGTTCTTAGTCTCCTTCCTGGTATACCACTCTGTTGCAGAAACCACTGTTTCGGGTTGTACTTCTTTGGCACTAATATTGCTTTGGGCTAACTATGAGCAAGTATGTGTTGGTTGTCTTGCCAAGTCAAGTGTGGCCACGCGGAAGGGCTTGGGCAGCTGAAGCTTATGTCATTGCTCCCTCTGTTGTACTTCACTGGCAAGAACTTGATGGTTCTCACCCAAACCTACTGAAATGATTGAAGAAGCATTTCCTAAAGCTGCTCACAACTCTTGAAAGGCCCCTCTGTCCCCAAGGTCACACATCTTCTTTGTCTCTTGGCTTCCATCGTGTCAGCTGGCTTTTCTAGACACACTGTGAATAGATTATCCGTTATATCTGTGTTTACAGCACTGAATTTGTATCATCCTCAATAACTGGTCAAAACAGTAAATCAGCACTGGTTTTCATCTGTACCGATTTTCCGATTTTAAGAATTGTGGTAGGGAGGATGCCATCCTTTTTTTTTTTTTTTTCTTCTGAAGCATATTGAGGTTCAATGGGTTACATACAGCAAATGCTAAAAGATAATCTAGTTCTGACAGACTTCAAAATGGTCATAGATAAAAAAATATTAAATGCCATACACTCAAACATGAATTTAGGAGTGCAACTAAACATATTTCTTACATATTCCCTTTTTTGCCATCTAAGATTTACCATGTAATTTTGAGTACTGAGATGCATTTTGAATGATAGAACAAAATAATGACCAATCTACTGAAAGCCTAACAAAACTTTAAAAGAAATACATTGAGCAATGCAGCCATGAAATTGGGACTTAAAATCAAACCTGCAAATAAATTAGCAATGCGTCAAATTGATTCCCATGTTTGATCAGATTATTAGATGAACACAAGTAAAATTTCCATTTTAAAGGATGAGAAAATCCTAAAAACTACAAAGCATAAGATTCATAGTCTCATATTCTGCTTTCCAAAATAGGAACTGAGGCCTCACAAATATTCATTACTTGATTTTTTGTTGTTAGCTCCTATCCAACCCGAATACACTGTGTAAAAGTCCTTTTTCTTTACTGACGGTTTAGTTTTATGGAAATGCGCTCACATAACATAGGATTGCATAGAGTGGTTATAAGAATTGTTTGCTGTAAACTCAAATAAGCATGTGCTAACACTTAGAGACAAAGAAAAGGCAGTTAGAAAAAATAAAACCTCTTTGGTGTTGGAGTTCTCCCTAGCGTTGCAATGTAAGGTACCTACTAGCAATGGCACATCAGGGCATTACTTGATACATGATGGGTTTAGTGTAGCTTTGGGCATTTCAGCAATCACCTTCCTTCAAAGTGATTTTCGGAACTGCAGGACTGTCAGTAAAATGCTGTTTTAAGAGAGGAGTACGTCCCTACCACCTAGTCATACCTTAACTGTCATGGTTTTAGGTGGGAAAAGCAGGACACTCCTGCCCAAATATTAGGTAAATATTAGGCCTTTTAAAAACATCTTAAGACTGTTCCCCTTTTTCTTTGGTCTGATGTAATACCCTTCTTAAAAACACACGAACCCTCAACAGAAGTATATCAGATACAATAAAATTTGTGGATGAATGAGAACCGAATTTATACGCGTTCTCGCTGTGCAGAGGGGTAGGTGAGGATTGCTGACTGACTGCCTCTCTTTTCTCCCTAAGATTTCTGTAGCCTAGTTATCCAAATTGTCTCTGGCTTCTGTTTTTCCCATTTTCATCTATGTTATTATTCTTTCCACATAACTTTAAAATTCTTTTGTTTCTCCAACCAACTAAAATATCAAGCAATATTTTTATAGACCTTGGTGACAGAATTTTTTTGTTACAATAAGCGTTTTGCAACCATTTTGCAGTATAAAGCGTTGCAGTTGTTAATCACTGCCTACAGGAGGCCCCACAGCTTTCTGTGTTTAGTGTGACGCCCATCTACAAGAAGGACCTGAGGGTAGACCCGGGGACCTATTGGCCTGTTAATTTGACCTCAGTGCCAGGGAAGCTCATGGAGCAGATTATCTTGAGCGTCATCACGCAGCACTTGCAGGGCAACCAGGCGATCAGGCCCAGTCAGCATGGGGTTATGAAAGGCAGGTCCTGCTTGACGAACCTGAGCTCCTTCTGTGACAAAGTGACGCGCTTGGTGGATGAGGGAAAGGCTGTGGACGTGGTCTACCTTGACTTCAGTAAGGCTTTTGAGACCGTTTCCAGAAACTCCTCCAGAAACTGGCTGCTCATGGCTTGGACTGGCGTACACTTCGTTGGGTTAGAAACTGGCTGGGTAGCCGGGCCCAGAGAGTCATGGTGAATGGAGTTACATCCAGTTGGAGGCCGGTCACTGGTGGAGTCCCCCAGGGCTCAGTACTGGGACCAGTTCTCTTTAATATCTTCATTGATGATCTGGATGAGGGGATCGAGTGCACCCTCAGCAAGTTTCCAGATGACACCAAGTTAGGTGTGTGTGTCGATCTGCTCAAGGGTAGGAAGGCTTTGCAGGAGGATCTGGAGAGGCTGCACCGATGGGCCGAGGCCAACGGTATGAAGTTCAACGAGGCCAAGTGCCGGGTCCTGCACCTGGGACACAACAACCCCAAGCAGTGCTACAGGCTGGGAGGAGAGGCTGAGGGAATGGGGGTTGTTCAGCCTGGAGAAGAGGAGGCTCACGGGCAACCTTATCGCACTCTACAGGTATCTGAAAGGAGGCTGTAGCGAGGTGAGGGTTGGTTTATTCTCCCATGTGCCTGGTGACAGGACAAGGGGGAATGGGCTAAACTTGAGCCAGGGGAAGTTTAGGTTGGATATTAGGAAGAACTTGTTGATGGAAAGGGTTGTTAGGCATTGGAATGGGCTGCCCAGGGAAGGGTTGAGTCACTATCCCTGGAGGTCTTTTAAATACGTTTAGATGTAGAGCTTAGTGATATGTTTTAGTGGAAGACCTGTTAGTGTTAGGTCAGAGGTTGGACTAGATGATCTTGAAGGTCTCCACCCAGATGATTCTGTGATTCTATGATATTATTATAGCTAACATGAAGTAGTGTTAATTTCAAAATATTGATGGAAGGTGTGTTAATGTAGAAGCCCTTGTTGTGTGCTTATGGCAGTCCCAGAACATCTGTTACCTGGAGGTGTTAGTTCTGGGCAGAAGGTCATCTCTGTTTACAAAGGTGTAAATCCGTGCGTTCACTCTGATCAGTCATGACACAGTAGTGTCAGCTCAGTGCATTGCTCTGACCAAATGAGTAAGACATGCTGTGAGATGTAGATTCAAGAACAGAGCTTACCTAACTCAGGTTGACCGTTACAACCTGATAAAACGTATGTAGATATTTTCTGTATCACCCATGCCACCTCATCACCTACCTGCTGTAGGTGTTCCTGCTTGAGCAGGGTCTTCGGACCAGATGACCTCCAGAGATCCCTCCCAACCTTAACCCTATTGTAATTCTGTAATTTTAAGGAACAGTGGCAACAGATGCTGCTCCTTGCCTTATTTGTTTGCTTAACCTGGAAGAGGGTTGTGGGGGTGAGACAGAAACTTTACACGTGTAGAGGAGACAGGAGCCATCCGTAAGCAGGCAGGTAGACCACACAACCTCAAAGTTGTTATCACCATGGTCTGGGGATGTGAGATGATTGGTTCTAGTGTGTCTGCAGTCATTTAAAGAAAGCTACTAGGTAAACATTCATGTTAGCTTTGATATATGTATTATTTGATTTTGAGCACAAATTTATGCAAACAACTATGTTTATCGGCCATCCGGAAGAAACTGAGTCAGATGCACGACTGGCATGGCTGTGGCATCGCAGTCACCATTCGAAATCAAGGCTTAGTGCCAGGGCACTATGGCAGTGTTGTAAATGCTGCATTACCCCACCTTCAGTATTACTCAGTGTAATGCTTTTTCATGTGAAACTGAGGTTTCATCCTATTAATATCTGTAATTAGGTCTAAACTTGTGGATAGACCTGTGCGGTGCCAGGAGTTGGACTTGATGATCCTTATGGGTCCCTTCCAACTCGGGATATTCTATGATGCTGTGATTTATGATTCTAAGTGTTGATTTACAGTATGATAAATTCTTTGGGGGGGGGGGAATGGTTTTCATGTTTCCTTTTACCACGAAATTTGAACTTACCAACTGGTCAAATTACTTTTGCAGAAGCATGCTCTTCTCGGTAATGCCCGGGCACCGTTCGGGACAGTTGGCTTGCAGGGAGCTGTCGTGAATCCCCCTCTAGTGGCTGCAGGCAGAAAACGAACGTTTTATGCTTTCAGCAGAGAACAAGCACATGGACGTTACGCTGCCATGAATCAAATACTGATTGCAGTGCCAGCCAGAGGTTTTGTGCAGCAGTAATTAGGGTGTTGTGCAGAACGTTGTCACATCCAAGAAGTAGTTTGCCTTGCTTACCAAGTGTCTGAGTGCTCCCCTCTGCACCATGCCCAGGGGCTGGTACAAGGCGGTCACAGGGCAGCTCTCGCTGCTGAATGCCCGTGGCCCAGGACCCCGGGGCTGTCAGTCCCTGCCCCGTGCAATATAAAGACAGTCTGTGTAGTTCATCCCTGGCTGCCACAAGCAAGTCAGAAGCTGAGGATGTATTTGATCCCCTTTGGTGGTGCCCTTCCTTCTTTACCTGGACAAGTTGCCCTCCCACACACTGCCTTTGCCCCTTATTGGAGAGGATCCCACCTTTCCTCGGATGTAATTTTAGGAAAACCATAAACTTTTAGATCAAATGGAATTACTCAGTGATTCCGATGTATTATGCAGGGAGGAGGAAGGTGAAATAATAAGATAACAAAACCCTGATACACTGTGGTATCAGGGCCTATGTACTGTTACTAGAAAATATGCACCTGTGTCCCGTGTTTAGAAGCAGACGTTTCTCCCCAGTTAGGGACATTTTCCGTGTTTATCATAAAAGAGGTACATAAGAATGGCAGTTTCATTGAAGGCAGTTTGGGATGGAAGATGCTGTTTTTCTTGCATGAGTTTGGAATAAAGCTTGGTAATACTCCCGTATGTACTGCCAGGATATGGCACTGAGGGCCCCCAGGGTGCTGTGTGTCAACCGCTAGTTCCAGGATTCAGTTGCAAAATTAACGTAACCAAAATCGAAGAGTCTGGAGTTGAAGAGAACTCTGCAGTAGCTTCCAGAAAATTTGGATTACATTTTTAAGGCTCAGACATGCAGGAAGAAAAAATGAAGAACGTGAACATGTGTATCTGGTTTCATACACTTTTAAAAATATTTTGATCCATTTGCCCTACTTGAGTTAAACTATGAAAAATGGGTCTGTCATATGGAAGGGCTTAAATAACAATCCTTTAGAAGTCCTTTCCTTTTTTTCATTTTTTTTTCATTTTTTTTTCTTTTTTTCTTTTGAAACAAATAGTGGTGTATCTATTACACATCTTTATTCTCAAGTTAGTTACCAAGCTATTACATGTTGATTATATAAAATAAGTCTGATGATTTTAAAGAAGGTTGCTTTCAATGCATCTGTCCACATCATTAATTATCACAGGTCTAATCTGTCACACTGTTGTCAGTCAAACAGAAAGGCCAGGCATGAACACAGCACAGCTTTAAGCATATTCCTATGGTGTGCTCTTGTCAGATTTCAGACATATAAGTGAGAATAGTACAAAGATGTTTATTTTGCTGTGGTATAGTGAAGATTTGAATTGCAGTAACAATTAACATAGCATTTGTCATGAACGCTTGTGTAAGATGTGTCTTTACAGAGTAGTGCTCAATCACCCAGCCTGTCACTGGCAGCACAATTTGCTGAGACTTCATGTTATCAAAAACAAACGTAGACTGTAACTCAAGATATAGAATAGAGAATCTAGCAGTTGTAATGTTGAATTTCAATTTAAAGTAGAGCAGAATTTGGCCATACATGGGACAACAGTCTGCATTATTGTCAAACCTTTATCACTTTGTTGAAATACGATTTTCTGTGCTTGCTTATTCGCATGAAAATGCAATCAAGAAAATTCCCTTTTGTGGCACACTGTAAGCTGTTACTCTGCACTTCTGAAATGACGGGCTGTGCTCTTTCTGGCTTTCAGGGTTGCTTAGAACAATTCCTGAAGCCCACGTTATGTTGTACGGTTTTAGTGAATTGCTGGTTATGATGCTATGTGAAGTATGAGCAAAGATCACAGATATGACATCTGGGCAACACTAATCGTTTATTTCTACGTGCTGTTATGTTGGACAGGATTTAATAGGTGCATTCATTTGGTAATAAACATAATCTTCCATATAGCGTTAGAACTGTAAATTCAGGTTTTATGAGGAGGAGAATGCAAGCATAATGTTTATTAAAACAAGCCAAGAGAGCGATTTCCTGGCATTTGCTTTATAGTACTACTTTCCTAGTGTGACATAGGATCATTTCAGGCATGTCAGCATTGCTGAAGGTGATTGCCGTGTTTCTCTACTTACTCACTGCAGTTAAAATTTGCCTTTAAATTCATTTTGCGCTTCTGGTGCTTCTACTTTGCCTTTGTCAAGGCACTTAAGTACTATGCTTTCAAAATGAATAGTCCCAGTGAAGTCAGTGGTTTCATAACCCCAAATCTTAAGATCTTTAAACAGTAGAATGTCATTTGAAGGTATTTTACCCCCAAAACAGGATATTAAATTGTTCTTTATTATTATTATTAGCTATAAGCATAAGTTCTTCCATAGGTAATAAAAAGCAAAGACTGCTAATGCCAGAACTGCCTGTCAGTGGGGTTTTACAGGGTGACCTGACCTAGGTATGTATGCAGTCATAGTGTGGGACAGAGCTTCAGCTGACATAAACTGGGATAATTGATTGAAACCAGTGATGTCCATCTTATAGCATTTGGTATCTTCTACATCAGATGGATAAACACGCAGCAGTTTGCTTGGCAAGTAGTAAACGGTATTTTGTTCTTCAGTTTGTGATATTGCTTTTGGAGAGAAGGGGATATTTACAAGCATAAATATCGGATAAATATCAAAGATACTGCATCAACTCTAGGGCCCACAGCTTTAGGGTAGTGACTAAGTTGGGAATAAACTTCTCATGCCAAACATTCACTTCTAATTTATTTTACTGAGTCAGTTTTGTGGAGTAGGCATATGGTCAACAAATACAGGCCACAAATGGTGCAGCCTCAGAAAATCTTGAGAATGCTAAAAGCCTGTCTGTAACCTTTGTTTTCCTATCTCCTACTCAAGCAAAGAGATCTGCGAGGCAAATGAAACCATCATGTGCCCTATGTGTGAACGCAATTGCACGCTACAAAAACTCAATGAAAGCTGCATATACGCCAAGGTAATTATTAGCTTATTGCTATCGTGATAATTTTGCCTAAAGGTCCACTTTTATTATGTAGTGGCAGCCCTGTTTCAGCAAAGACTGCAACATGTGTTGTTTATCTACAGAGTTTTCAGCCTCTGCCATCCGTGCTTCTAACAAGGGAATAATCTGAAATACTCAGAGATGACTCTAAAACTTGTTTTACTTTTTAAAACCATTTCCTTCCAAAATCCTTAATATTTTGACCAATTTATAAAGTCCCCTGAGTAACAAAAATTTTCTTGGAAGGTTTATCCTACTTTCCCTTAAAATTAACTTCTTGCTTTGTTTTCCTTGGTTGCTTGGTAATTGAAATTCTGCTCCTGCTAAAGGAATTCTCTAGCATTACCTAGGATTTCAATGTGTCTATGGTGTGCTTTGCTTTTTCAAACTAATGCAAAGAGTTTACACAATTAAATATTTTGCTACAAGAAGCTGTCCTTCAGAGTTAACTAATCATAAGTACCTCAGTGTATGTGCAGTGTTAACAAGTAATATACATTGTGACGCATGCTAATGTGTTCATAGCCCTGGAAGAGCAGCCTTGCCATTTGTCTTTGAGTTCTTTAGCCCAAAAGACAAATCTGATTCAGAAGTTTGTATTTACGGAACGGTGATTGTCTCTAGGTTGTGGCAATGCGACAAAACTAAGCAAAGTGGAAGAGAAAGATCAATTTTCATTGGATTTTGAAATCTGGTATTTAGACAGGACTTGGAGTGAAACTCAACATTTCAAAAGCATGTGTGAAGCAATATTTGAAAAACATATGATCTTGAAAAAAAATGATTTTTTTTTAAATTTAGCTTTCTATTTTTTAATGCAAACTTTAAAAAATGAACAAGTTTTTCATTAATGTTATAATGTTATATATTATATAAATTAAATATATTTAAGGCCAACCGGTGTTTCATTTTTAAATACTGCTATAACTTCATAGCAAAATATGGCTGCATTATTTTTTTCCTACCTTTTTAAACTCATTTCATAAGTTTTTACAATGTGTACCAAAAGTAAAAGCTTTCTTAATTGAAATAAAATTATGCAAATCATGCATCCCATCTGAGAAATGGGATCTTTTTAGATCTAAAAATCTTTTTAGAATATGACGAGTAACTTATTCAGTAGTCCACTCCAGTTTGACAGAAGATTAATACATTTAGTATTGCAGCATCCCTTTAATTTTAGGTCCTATCATTTTAACATCCCCAGTTAATAAAAGCGGATTTTGTCTCTCATCTATATTTACACCTACATCTTGTGCTTAAGTCATGCATTTTAATGTCACATTGCGAATAGTTAAATGCAGCAGAAAAAATATGGCATTTCATCCATACTTCTTCACACTTTTAAACCAGTTGTCTTGAAACAAAATCAGATATCTGGAGAAGATGAGTAGTAAGCGCTCATATTTCATCTTCACAAGCACTCTTTCCCAACGTCTGCAAAACTTGGGGAAAATATCATAGGCTCCCAACTTCTCCTGCTGATGTTTTTGCTCTGAAAAACTGGCCAGCCTTAGATCGGTACACAGAAAACAAACAAAATTTTTCTTCTACTAGGTTATGTCTGTTCTGGATCTCCCCCAGTTGGGTCTAATCAGGAATCTGTTTTCTGCATACATGGGTAACGTACTTCAGAAAACTGATTTCCAAGGAGCAGAGAGAGACTTCTCTTTGGGAAGGAATATGATTACCATTTGGCCATCTCAGTGGCACAAAAATAAACTTTCTATAACTCTGAGGATATGACTGTAATGCCTTCACTCACCATGTTGTCTCTAAAGAAAATTACACTGCAGCTTCACTCATTTCTCTTGCTAGGAAACATCAGGTTTCCAGAAGGGCTTGTGATCCTGCTGGGTGCTGCTGTGCTTGAGTGGAGCAGCAAATGCCCAAACGTGTGTCAGCAATTCCTCTGTGGCTGCACAGAAAGGAGTGAATGAAAGCAATCTGTAATGTTAGAAAACTACAGTCTGATTTCAAATATTCCTATGTCCTTTCTGAAACACCATAAATAATATAAATAGAAATAATCTATTTGAAAATAAGGCATCAAATCTGCTAAGAAATGAAAATGGCATTTCCTCCTTTCTTTCTTGTTCCTGAAATGGAACTTGTCTGCCTTTCCTTCTGGTTTTGTTGCTGTAGGAACATGACTTATTCCTTTGTCTTCCCCACACACAATCCAAGGGCTGTTTGCAAGAGAAGCTTTTCCTGTTCCTTTCCAGGGAAAGGCACTCATATTCCAGGATGCATTCTGATCTTTTTTCATTTCTTTGAAATAACCCATTGTGTACAAGTATGCTAACATTGAGTTTATTAGGAAAAGTGAGTAACGTTGAATGAAGTTCATCTCCCCAAACCTGCTTATGTCATGAGACCTGCCTCATTTAGACAAGGACTTGGGTTCATATTTCATGTTATTAGAACTGCTGTCAGGATTTCCTTCATTAAATTTCCCTTTCTTTCCCTAAATTTCCCAAATTTCCCCTTAGAGTAGTATTTTGGATAACACAAAATAATGCAGCACAAATCATATACCTGAAATATTTTTTTTTTCATCCAAGTTTCTTGCAAGGCTGGGAGACAAAATACAAAAGCTGCATTTTTCCTTCTTGCACCTGCCCATTTCTTTCATTCCCTCCCTTCTTTCTTCATGTCCATTTAAAAATACCCCATTAAAAGTGAAGTTTGTAATTTAAGAGAAGGGTCTGAGTTGTAATCTGACTTGCTGAATGCCCTAACTGTCGTTCTTGCCCACGTTAGGTGGGTTCTTTGACGAGCAGAGGTGACTGTCACAATGCAAAATGGCTCTTTGGCTGGGACTGCTCCAGGCACACCTTGCCCTAGGGCCCAGTGGCAGGGAATTAAATCAGGGTGGACTTGAAACGTGTGAAGTCATGTGTGGTGGTGACAATACCAGTCAGGTGTGCTGACTGACCGGCACTGAGTCCTGGGGTATTTCACTTCTGCTCGGAGGGCTCTGGTCAGCACTTAACTCCAACTGCACAGTTAGCCTGTGAGCCAGTCAAATCTTAATTCTGAGGGTGGTGCTGAGTAGTATAGCCCAAACACCTTTCCTCAAGACAGAGCTACGTCAAGAGCAAGATACATATTTTCTACTTTTAGACATACTAAACGTGCTGGGTTGGGTTGGGTTGGGTTTGTTTGGTTGGTTGGTTGATTTCCTTGGAAAGATGCACTCTACTGAGCAGAATATCCAAAATCACTTGCTCGCACACGTGCATATTCAAAACTGAAAGTATCCATCAGGTGTATTCTGCTGCATTTATTCACCTGTCACAGTTTTGGCACCATACCCATTACGGTTGCATTTTCCTTTATGGAACCGTATTTGGACGTATTTCTCTATGTACAAGTGATCCCGCTGTATGATTCATACAGGGACCATTTTGGAGTTATAGATACCTAATACCAGAGAGTAAATTCCCATTTCTTCAGAAGCTTAAATAAATAAATAAATAAAACCTGACATACTGATTAAATCTATGTGGTATTTTTAGTAAATTCTCACAATATGAGAGTCAATTTACTCAATAAGAAATGAAATAGAGGCAAAAGCAGTACTGTTTCTATTAACTTTTTTTGCTTGCATAAGTTTTCTCTACCAAGTAATCTTGCTCACCCATTAATTTGCAAGGCAGAAGCAATAAAGCCAATTTCCTCTGAAAGAATGAAAATCCGTCCGCAGGGGCAAGGGCAGCCCTTGCTGGAGCCTGTGAGGTAACCTGCTGGAGGCGGGCTGCCAGCTGCTGCATCCCCAAACACCTCGCGTACAGGATGTTCCTGCTGGCCAGAGTAACCTCAGATAGGAGAGGAGGTCGTGGTACAGCCCAGCTCGGTCTGGTCACCTGCCCAGTTCCTTTGGCATAAGGAAAGGTTCCTTTTCATGAGAAAATGACGATTGGTTCTTCAGTCTTCATCAGAGTCGACACCAGTGAAAGTAAATTCTTTTCAAGAATATGATGTTCTATTCTGAGTTCAGAAAGTGGGAAATAGCCATCAACTTTTTGAATGGTTTGGGACAATGCATCTCAAAACAATTTGCTGCACTTTAAAAAAAAATATTATTTATTTATTTTTATCTTCAGGTGATCCTCTTTCTAGCATATGCCGTTTGACAAGTTGGTTTGCTCTGTTATCTCACAATGGTTCGTGCTCTGGGTGTTTCTTAATTTCTTATTTATTTATTTATTTATTTTTTCCCCTCTTACTCATATAAGAATGCGAAACCTATGCTTTGGTTACTAATGCTCAGCAGCATCTTAAACCACCTTTCATTAGAAGAAATTCAGGCCCGCTGGCCGTGAATAAATTACATTGCTGTCCACTGGCAACCTTAAATCTGTTGAAAGTGCATTGATCCTCATTTCAGCTTCTTAAATATTGTTTCTTATCATGGCTTGAATATAAGAAGCTCTGGATTTTTGTAATAGAAATTCTGATGTTTGCTTAAGAAGTGAGACATCACATCCACTCATTCAGATGCTTAGTGTGTTCCATAGGCTTACAAAAACTACTTACTCCTTATTTTCTACTGGTAAATCTTGGATTTTACAGCAGATGAGCTAATAAGGAAGTGAGATAAAAGATAAATCCAACAAAAAGGAAAGCGTTCACGAAGTGGAATTAAGTGCGCAATTTAGATTTGCATTTCTCCGACAGTTTTTTAGAATTTATTTTCTATTTGTGGGAGTTGAGGGACACTGGCCTTTTAAGAAAGAGAATATGCTAACAAATTTAGAGGCTGAGATTTCTGGATGAAAATGAATATATATTATTCTTACCTGCAGAGAAATTGCAGGATAGCTTAGAAGAAGTAGAAAATGATATCAAAAGGGACATTAAGTAATATATAGAAGAAGAAAAGTGAAAAGTCTGAAGCAATTTAAGCTTATGAAAATCTTAAAATAGAAAAACATCAAATGGAAATTTGACCCAGGATACGAGGAGAATTCTGGAGCAATTTTTAGCCTGTCTGGACAGAGAGCAGCTCTTACTGTCTCTGAATGCTCGAAGTGATAGTCTGGAAAACAGCAGTGAAAGAATGGGACAAGCATTGGTAGAAGAAACGTGTGAGCAGGCCTTCTGGCCGGAATGCTTGGCTTTTAAGTTCTGCCATCAGTTTTGTACTCTGGGCTTCTTTGGGGCAGAAGTTAAGGTGGCAATACTGTTTGTTCCTGATCTATTTATTTTCTATTCAGGTTACGCATTTGTTTGATAATGGAGGGACTGTCTTCTTTGCTATTTTCATGGCAATCTGGGGTAAGTAATTTATAATTTATTCTTTTTTTAATTGAAGTGACCCTTTTGGGGATTGCTGAGTTAAAGGAGATTATAGTTCATGGTAAAATTAAAGAATGATTTTGTCTCACAAACATTTTTTCCTCTTTTCATCAACTTCAATTTCTATGCTAACAGTACATGAAAATAATACCTTTTATTGTTAATGTAATGACTGTCTTTAGTATCTTAAATATCTTTAAGCTCAAATTTTATACCATGCATGCTAGAAGTATTTTACAGCGGCAATCCTATAGGATAATTTACTGGTCTGGAGTCAATACAAAAATCACAGTGTATAGAGAATTCATGTAGAATAAATGAGAATGCTTTGTGGGAGCTAATTAGAGGGAAATGAAGGGAAGATTTGATGATAAATGTTTACAGCAGTTTATCTACTTATATTCAAAATCTCTGTCTAAATATCTATTCATTATGTTCATTCTAACATCACACACCATGTCACGGGGCATGAAGTAGGGTGGCAGGATAGATCTGATGGTTCCAGCATGAAATACTTGGAGGAATTAGCTTTCGATGAATATAATAATACTTCGCTGTTGAAAAGTAGGAAAGACTGGTATTAAAAGTAGGACATGATTTATTTTTATCAGTATAAACATTTGTCTGTGAAAACCCCGAGATAAAATCACCAGATCACATACATACAGGTGTCTGAATCGAGGCCAGTGTTTTACAATTTCAAATTGTGGCAAGTTTACAATTTTAAATAGTTTTCAAAAGGCACAAAACATCTTTATTTACATAGCATGTACAAATAAGGATTAACGATTCTACCTTACAACAAGGGACAAACATGTTACAAATTTTAGAGGCTGGCCTGGTAAAAATTAAAACCAATATACAAGCAGTAGCAAAACATCAAAGCACAGGACAAGATAAGCACACACATGCACACACAAAATCATAGTTTGATTGTTAAAAATCAACACACTAGCTGAAGGACACGCTTCAGTTGCTTGCCTTCATGATATTTCTTCATTGGCTCCTGATACTGCTGTGCAATTACTAATAAGTAATTATAATAATAATTACTAATTACTAATAATTACTAATTACAATAAAATTGCTAAGCCTTGCAATTACTAATAATTAATTTCAGAAATTCCTAAAATACACTACAGGTGTTACGGTTCATTATAATGTAGAGAACACTGGTAGCTTCCTAGCATCTCCTTGTATCTATCTTTGAGTTCTCCTTAGAGAGAACTCTTCATTTTAAGCTGAGGCCAGGGTTCAAGTGTGAGGAATTTTCCCACGTGATGCTGCTTATGGTGATCAGGAAAGATGGCATAATATGTGCTAGTGAAACCAAAAGCAGAGCAGTACATTTTTGGTCATTTCAAGCAGGTGAATGTGTCTCCGTTTCTAAGGCTGTAACCAGCACGCTGGAAACAATGTTAGAAGTCAGGTTCTGTTTTAAATGGGAAATGAGCAGACACGGTACAGGCACAGGGATTACTGCTGATACCCTGGACTGGGAACTCCGTGCATAGACCGAGGTATGGCAAACTTTACAGTATCTTGCCTCGGGGTGGCTTCGGGGAGACTCTTGTGTGCAGTGTGAATGAGATGCACTTCTAGTGCAAAGTCCCGATCCGCGGTTCCGTAGACCGGAGCAAGGGGCGCAGCCAGAGACAGACGAAGCGAAAGAGAGATGAGCAAAAGAGAGTCTCAGGGGTTTGGGCCCTCAGGTGTAGGGTACCCAGAGCACAGTGACCTGAAGTGCTCAGCAGTACGCCCCACCTCTGTCCAAATCCTAGGTGAAGGCATGTGGTTCCTTGTGGGTGGTAAGGTCCATGGCAGCACATCAGGAAGAAATGGGAATTACGGGTTCCAAGAGTCAGCAGGGTGGGGTGGAGACCCCGGGATTGCCAGGAAGAAACTGGTGATGTACGTGTTTTTTAGGGTCCTAATTAAGGTTAGGCATGGTGTTAGGTTTAGGGTATTGTTTAGGGTTGTTTGGACAGAGAGAAAGCACAGAGTCTTGTTGTGTATGGGGTTGAGTGAAGGCTCCCAAAGGATGTTCAGGCCTACCCAGAAGCTTCCATTGGGAACACTATTTGATGGGAGAAACTGGTGGTGTTCGTGTTTTTTAGGGTCATGTTTAGGGTTAGGTTTCAGGTAATGTTTAGGGTTGTTTGGACAGAGAGAAAGCACAGAGTCCTGTTGTGTTTGGGGTTGAGTAAAGGCTTCCAACTGGTGTTCAGGCCTACCCAAAAGCTTCCATTGGGAGCACTTTTTGATGGGAGAAACTGGTGACGTTCTTGTTTTTTAGAGTCAGATTTAGGGTTAGGTTTAGAATTACGTTCAGGATTTTCTGGAAGGAGAGAAAGCACAGAGTTCTGTTGTGTGTGGGGTTGCGTGAAGGCTCCCAAAGGGAGTCCAGGCCTACCCAAAAGCTTCTGTTGGGAGCACTTTTTGATGGGAGAAACTGCCGATGTTCATGTTTTTATGGGTCATATTCAGGGTTAGGCTTAATGTTAGGTTATTGTTATGTTTAGGGTTGCTTGGAAAGAGAGAAGGTGCAGAGTCCTATTGTGCGTGGGGTTGTGTAAAGGCTCCCAGAGGGAGCTGAGGTCTGCCCAAAGGCTTCTGTTGGGAGCACTTTTTGATGGGAGAAACTGGCGATGTATGTGTTTTTTAGGGTCCTAATTAGTGTCAGGCTTTGTGGTTTTTTGGGGTCATATTTATTGTTAGGTTTAGTGATACGTTTAGGGTTGTCTGGAAAGATAGAAAGTGCAGAGTCCAGCCTAGGTGGACTCTGTGATTCTTTTCTTTTGTAGTTGTAGAAGAAAACCTTTAGAACCTGATAAGGAAAAATAAAAATCATGAAAAAAGTACCTCATTTGTTTTTCCTTCTTCTCTCCACCTCAAGGTTGAAGAACTTAAAGGTGTGTATTTCAGCAACCAAAAAGAACCTGTTCTGCTCTTATTAGCATTCAGATTTAGCTTAGGAGAAAGTACTGATCTATTGCAGATATCTGCTTTGCGGCCGACCAGCTTATTACAGACCTGCAAGGCAAATATAAAAATCAGCATTAGTTTCCTTGCAGAAAAAAAAAGGGGGGGAAGCATGCAGTACCGGCACAAAACTAATATTTCCTCTTCTAAAACAAGAGGTGTAAGTATATGGCACCTTTGTAGTGTGATAAATGAGCTCATTTCCAAAGTAGCTAAGCTAAATGGCTTTTACTGTTTGCTCTGTAAAGGAACTATTCACTGAGGACTGAGCACTTGTATTTGAATAGCACATTAAACAATTATTTGCTAATTTAGGCCACATTTTTTCATCTGTTTCTCTCAGTAAGAGTGCCAGGTCAGGTTGTTCCTGCCACATTGCCAATAGCTCATTCCTGTCCTGTGTAGCTACTTTCTGCAGGATTATTTTTAGTCCAGATGGGTCCCCTGATGTAGTTTACACAGCTCCATGAGCAGCTGCATGTGAGTAGTGTGAGGGGAAATAAGGAGAGGAGAAGAGATGGGTGCGTGGGAATAAGTACTGCTGGGCTACACGGAACGTCTGTGGAATCCTGACTTCAAAGTTGTCCTTGCTGGGGTGAACTTGCTGCCTCCTGCTTGAGTCTTCCAGTACGTCTAAGTAAAAAGCTTTATCCCAGAATTCAGCTCAGGTGTTTTGCTACATATAGGCTTTATGTTCTCTGTGAACAGTCTCTGTTCAATATTGATTTCTCAACATACTAATTTTCCCAAGATTTCTTGATGCTTCCTTTTCATATTCTAGATGTTTGCACTCATTCGTGTTGCTTTATACAAAACTATTCCTTAATCTACTTCTATGTATTGATTTTTTTCTGATGTTTCATGTGTAAAAAGAAAGCTATGTTAGTTTCAGAAAGAATGTCACTTGAGTATTTTTCTGTTAGGTTCAGTACTAAATTGTGGCTAATTACATATTTTTCCAAGTTGTTTAAAGTAATTGTTATATGCTTCCATGACAGATACTGTAGATATTCAAATAGATTTCAACCCTCCAAATCCTGACGTGGACATACTTTATGTCTCTGCTTTGATTTAGAGATGGTATCATTTCATTAACATTTTAGAATTATTTATGGATAGCATAGATACACGTCTAATATTAAAAATTAAATCCAAAATTGGAATTATGGGTTGAGGCTATGAATGCCTTTCTACCGCACACGCAAAATAACAGATTTCTTAATGTGAGATATTTTCACAAATTATGCTGTATTAGCAGAGGATGCACTAGAAATTTGACTCAGGTTCCACTGAAGTTAATGGAAGCATTGGTACTTACTGGCAATGCACACAGGCTAAGTATAGCTTTGGCTAAAGCTCCCAAACTTCTCACTGTAGACAATGAAGAGAGATGAGCTCCTGCAAGGGACAGTTTAGAGCTGAAGCCGAGCATAGCTCTTCTTATTCAAGCCCTGGAGGATCATACAGTAGAATTCTCTTGAGTATCTAATTATCTGTATAACCTGAGGTTTCTGTAGCATCCAACGTCATAGTAGCTAATCCCTTCACATGATAATTAGATCAGTATTACAGTATAAAATTAAAATATTCATTTTAACTTTAAAGTAGGCAGTTGCCATCCTTGTATGTTTTATAGAAATTTCTGTTAGAAAATTCCATAAAGCACACTATTATTTTTTATAAACATACATAAAGACAATATGTCTTTAGCAGGAGAATGTTTCAGCTTGCTTTTAGGCAGATTTCTTAAAGAAGAGCTCAATGAATGAAGAATACATCTCATTATTTCATGGTTAATAGGTATCGTTACTTGCTAACCCTGGTTAGTAAAACTGTTCTTGGTTCAGGCATGTACCACGCTGCACACACATACCATTCTAGGGGAAGGAAAAAAAGTGAGATATATGGCATCTTGCCTTTGAGCTTTAAAAGGAAAAGATTAAAAAGTGTAATAACTCTGGGTCTAGGCATTTCACATCATAAAAATACATGAGGCCTCATGCAAGTATCATAAATTCCAGAGTCAACAGGGAAAACAGTTCTAATAGGTTTCATCCTAATTGCCTGAAAATGTAAGTTTTTAATTACCTTTAGTCAAATCAGACACTATGTATTCCTACTAGGCCAGTTCTCTCTCTTCCTCTCTCACAAAAATCATATAGTTCTCTTCCTCAGCTCAGCTGGTCTCTATAAGAAACTTCTGCTTCCTAAATCCTGAGGCATTCTCAGCTTTGCTCAGTGTAGTTATCAATCCCATATGTCATCAAAGGAGCACTCCGATTTTGAGTGGCCACTGAATACTCTTAAAAGATTTTCTTTCTGAGCTTACTGAGCAGCTGCACAGAAAAAAAAAGGGGGGGGGAAGGAGGGGGGAAGGGAAACCCACCACCATGAACAAAAATACCTCAGTTGAGTTTAAACCATGCAGACATCTAAATAGCTCATCTGTTAAAGCATTAGCATCCAAACTATTAGTTTAATTAAGGCCTATATAATCCTATGAAAATGCTGTAACATTGTAAAAATTACAAGGTTCTGAAAGTACTGAAAGATGTACACTGGAATCAAGCTGTCTACTCAAAAATTGATCAACATTAAACCAACATCCAGGAAGACTGAGGCTATATGTATTTTTATTTATTTATTTTCAGCAACAGCACTGGTTTAAATAGCCTGCCCCTCCAGCTCTAATTCCTCCTCCTTCAGTTCAGCCTGCTAGGTCAGCTAGTTGTGCAGCTGAAGATGTAACCAGGCTGTGAAACTCATCCAAGTCAAAACCATGATTTGCTGCTGGGTTACTTGTCAGTGAGATTAGTTCCCCACTTTGGTTTAGGGTGTAGATGCGTAGGCCAGGACAACAGAGGAGATAACACAAGGGCAGGAAGCTTTAAATGGGCAAAGGTTACGTCAAAAGTTTTAGTGATGGTGAAGAACCTTTACAGAATTTTGCATGTCGGTAAAGCTCAAAGAATCCACATTTTCCCTTATGTGTGCTTCCAATGTTCACATCAAGGACTCTATATTGTATTTTATTTTATTTTATTTTATTCACATCTTATTTATATTTTAGAAGACTGTGAAAGAGCGGACTAATCAAACCAGACATAGCAAGTAACAAATCACCCTTTCAGAAAAGCTGAGCTAATTTTGTAACTTCAGTTAACACGTTGTTTTATCTACCATACACATAGAGAGGTTTTTTCTCTCCATAGTGCATTATTTTATTCTATAAATGTAATTTCCCAGATGCCCCTTCACTCACAAAAAAAAAAAAAAGGAGTGAGAGGAAAAAAAATATATTATCTCTGTTCTCTGAGTGATGTTCAAGGCAAATAAATTCCTAAGAACTGAAGGGCATTTCTTCTTTTGTTTAGTCACTTCTATGCATAAGAAAGGGATTTTAAGAGCCATACTACATGTTCACTGGTGACATTATAAAAGAATATTTTTTCCTATTTTCCCCCAGTATTTCTGTGACATGCCAGAGATTCTTTTTTTTTGCTTTCAGTTGAGTGAGTTATGCTGGCATTTTAGGCCCACTTAGAGGTTGTATTAGAGCATGAGTAGTATCACAGTGCTTTTTCAACATCTCTGTTTAATACAGCCTTCCTACCTTGCGCACTCAGAATATGATTCTTTATTCTTTTAAACCAGACAATTTTAGAGATTTCCATTTGTAGGCACTTTTTTTTTTTTTTTTTTTTTTTTTTTTTTTTCTGATCCTTTGCCGCTGTTTTGGTTTTGCCCAAACTCCTGCATGTGGAGCGACCTCAGTTAGAAAAAGTCCTCCAGGTTTTTCTGATGTCTATTTACCTTGAAAAATATGGAATTGAATGAATCTACAACATAGTTCTGTAAATGCTTCATCTTGCCACAACTCAAGTGGCAGTACATTTGGTCACAAAGGGCAGGATGCCGTGGTCAAAGTGAAGAGTGGTATTTGAAATGCAGGAGGGTATTTTGTCATGTAGTTTAGGATTCATAGGTTATTTTTAATAAAGTTGTGTTTATTTTTGAGGAGATTAAAATTTAAATCTATGTTGCAGAAGTCCAAAAAAGGTTTTGTAATCATTGGTCTTCTGTTTTTCAGCATTAGACGCTTTTAGGGATTCATTTAGTGACTTGTGTTATTTGTTATATGCAGAAGTGAAACACCTGCTCAGCTTTTCTTTTTGTATTTAATTTCTTTAGCTTCTGATAATGCTTATTATCTGGAAAAATTTCTTGCTCTGTTATCTACAGCCTGGGTCAAAATTTTCATTTTGTTCTTTGCTATTGTTACAGATCATGAATTTTCTAGCTGGAATAATAAATAATAATAATAAACCCTAACAGATAAAACATGTAAAACAAAGCATTTAAAAGTAGTCCCGTCACTAAATAATTTATTTTAGATGGATAACACATGCATGAAATAGCTCTCTTAAATTACATAATCTAATATTTCAGCTCTGCAAGACTTTCACATGTGGAACCTTCTTAAGGCTGTAAATTGATGCTTGAAGACATTTAGATTAGCATCTATCTTGCATGTGTACCAGCTTCTCATCATCACAGCTAGTATCACATAATTATTCTGCAGATTTCTGAAGAGAGCTATTGTTTCTGTCTAAAAGGTGACCGACTGCCATACAGAAAGTGTAAGTAACAGTCAGAAAAAAAATAATATGTAGAATATCCATGAATAATCTGAGATTTTTCTAAAGTGTAAGATAGTGTGAAGTTGCTGGTTCATCCTTCATCTACCACCAATGAAAATTACCGAAATAAGCTGAAACTTGCACTAGTAAGACATGATGAAAAAATCAGTGACAAAGAAAAAGAAGCAGCAGCACATCACTTAGAGGAGGGCCACTCAGCCCTACTTGTGCGCGAGGCAGAGTCAGACTTTCTGCCATAGAATGTTGCATGCGTGGAATCCGGATTTGGTCTCTTGCTCTTGGCCCAGCAGTGGCTGGAAATTTTTGAGACACCGTATTTCTTCCTGGGGATATGCTACTTTTTAAATTATTCTTCAGAGAGAGTCAGCATAATACAGTATTAATAAACAGTGATTGTCCAGGCCATAGAGCTCGATAGCTAGCAGCTGTCACATAACTACATTTTCAAGTTCCCCATTTGATGCAAGGCGTGAAAGAGAGGACCTACTAAAATCAGTGACTTTCTCTATACAAACCTCCCCTCCTCCTCAAAAGAAGCTCTTCCTTTTTCATGATTCATTTTGCATTGTATGGGATTGCCAGTTGTATATCATTGCAGGCAACTGCTTTCTGCTACACTTTGAAATCAGGACAAATATATATATTTTTCATAGTCATAAGTTATTTCAGTTTTACATTTCAGAAATGTTTTCCTCCAATTTACTTGCACATTCTCTTCACATCCTCAGCAATTCCTTTGACTGTTCTATGAATCTTAAAATAACTAGTTATTTCTTTATACTCCACGTGCGCTTTTTGTAAGCATGGCAGGTTTCTCTCATTATGTTGCTTTCCATTATTTTCTCATCCATTTTCCTCTAGTTCTTTAAAATTCTTTCTAATTTTCTTTTCAGTTGCATGTCTTAAGATACTCATATGATAGCTTTCTTAATTATCCTCTATCATTTTTATTTCAGCATTTGACATTTTCTGTTTGACGTCTTCCTTTTAACTTAACATTATCTGACCCTTTTTGTTAATTCTTTGGTTTTCCACTAACTTATTCTTCCATCTTTCATTTTTTCCTATATAATGAAATTCAAATAATCGTATAGTTTAGCTGTTCTTTCTCAATTATGAGCTGTAGGGACTGTGAGAGGATGAATATAGCGGATGTGGTATGTTCTAGAAGCAGCTCTTTGGGTAGATAAACAGGATTATTTTTTTAAATGAAGTGGAAACCTAAATCCATAAACCTAAATCCATAAGCCAAGCAAAGAACTTCATTTGTTTTACCCTTATATTACATGGATTTTCCTTTAAATAGCCAATCACCAAGAAAAAATAAATTCCTATGACAATTTGTTATTCTTAACTCCCCCAGAGAATTTGCAGAAATTGCTTACACTTAAGACTATATCATAGTTTCTCATTGTGGAAAGATGTAGTAACAATATCTCACAGGACTGCTTCAAGGCATAACTGGCTAATATTTGGAGAAATTTTTACAGCCTACTTAGGTTGTAAGAAAGATAGCTCGGTACTACATGTGTATATATCAAATACCTTTTTTGGTGATGTTGTAGAAAATCAACAAACTATTAAATCAGAAACATCTATATAAGATTATGTTAAGCATAAGTTGTATTCTGTTTTGAATCCTTTATTCTGCAAAACCATTGTACTTCTTGGTAAGGTTAGTGGATTGCATGAACTACAGTGATGGTAAGGCTACTCTGGTGAATTGTGTTGATTCAACACTGACAGACTAGAGAAGCTTACAAATTCACCAACTCTACTACCACTCCCTTGAACTGACTGAAGAATCCCAAAATCGCTCTTAGCTGTCACAATCGCCACTTTTAAAGTTTTTATTTCTTCATTTCCTTTACTTAATTTCACATGCTAGTAAGGACATATACAGTGACTGTTCAGGCCTTTGGATAGTATGAACATGAAGTGCACTACGAATATTTCACATCAGGTATAATTTTCTCTGTTTCACTAACTTTCTTTGCTACTTGATTACATTACATCACTTACTGCCTACTGTGGTTTGTGTCTCCCTGCACAAATGAGCAGTCAGACATTTTGCTTCGGGTGCGAGAAATTTTTATGAAAAACAGATCAATTACTCCAATAGATTTACGGGCTTAGAAACAGACAATTTACAATATAAGATTTTAAAAATTTGCTCTGATTTATGCCACTTAAATTACCGTAAATTCAACAAGTCTCTTGGATGCTCAGTGTTCTTATGAGGAAAATGGCTGTAAACTTTTCCTTATGTTGATTTCACAGGAAATGTTCAGTACCACGCATTTACTTTGACTGATACAGATAAGTCTGAAATTCATGTAAACTCAACATGAGTTTACATTTCTGTTCATTTAAAAACAATTCTATTTCTGCCTCTTCCCACAAGTTAAAATAAACTTTGGTAGAAAATGGATTAAATCAGCCTCCTGAGGCTACCGTTCTTTCCTCTACTTTTCAAAGAAATGCAAAGGTTTAAAAATCACTAGGAAAACATGAAGGCCTATAATATTTATGTGAATAAGGATTCTACAGATGGAGCCTGACATAAGAGTGATTCAGTGGTGTGGGTAAAAGAGAAACTTCTCCAACACTTTTCACATGTCTGGGAATCTCTCTCATCCAGTATTTTTCTGGTGCCGGAATGGCAAATATCCTTTCCCTTCCTCTATATAGTCTGTACTTCTGTAATTATGCATTCCAGGATTTTTTTTCTGATCATTGCACTGACTTCAGTGGGCATTGCATCAGGTCATATTAGCAAAAATCCTTAGTCCAGATCTGTAGGAAGTGTAAATACGTGTAGCTTTGTTAGTTGCAGTGGAATTTGCAGGTTAATGATTTGATTGCATTTTAATGAGATTGTAAGCATCTGTACATGAATAAATATAAACGGATTTGTATAAATGCTTATAAAGTATCCGTAGAGCAAATTCTTGTCAACTGTAGTAGTCAAGTACTAGGGCGTTCTGTATTACAAAGGACCGTTTCTTATGAACCAAAAATATGTAGGGTCAGGTTAGGTTGCAAAGCTGCCATTGCATGTCCTTTACTTCCAACAAAATGAAAATCTAGGATTCTGTGGCTAAATGTTGAATGCCACAATGAATGAGTGTTTTGCAATTTGATGAGAGTGTGAGATAAGCCCAGATTTCTGTGGCTGAGTGGTTTTTTTTAGGGTCCAGTTTCAAAAGGTGCTATGTATGTTCAGTTTTACTTCAATGAGATATAAGGGTATACAGTCAGCTTCTTGTTGATCTTCAGATCATACAAAAGAAATGCAGAAAACCTTACATTTTAATTGCAACCTTGGGAAATCAAGGGTGCTCAGCATCTTTGCAAAAAATGGTTTAAGTGCCTCGAGCTAATGACAAAAAAATGGAGTTCCCTGAATGGATCTCCATAGTGTATTTCACATAGTGCAAAATCACCAATGACAAGATTCTGGCCTATGGAGCTAAAAGCAATACAAACCAAAAATTAAACAAAACCCAAAAAGTGGTACCAAAATGGATAACCCCAAATTTCCTGACCCATTACTTTCTTCAACCCCAACTGCCTACATCCTTCAACTGATACTAAAATAGTTAGCGTTAATCAATTGTTATGAATGTCACTGTTCTCTACAATTTGCTTAAGATTATATTTTTTGGAGTATTATAATTGGCAATTTGGCAGAGCATAAAGTATGAGCTAATGAGTTGAAAGAACAGACTGTACTTGCAAATTCAAAGCATTTACATATGAACTATCTGCAGTTTCTTCTAAAAATTTGTTTTCTAAGTACCAGGTTCTGACCTCACTTGAAACTCTACTACACCATATTCAGCACAAAGAGTACCATTTTCTGATATAGTAGTTTTCCCTGTGTGGGAAAATATATAGTATTTCGAGCATGTAACTCAAATACAACCTTAAATTTACAGACGCTCCACAACTTTCCCAGCACTGAGAAAAGTCAAAAGGTGAAGTTAAATGGCCCCCTTTGCTTCCTCCTCTGATCTCTACATTCAACACCACTTTAAAGGCTTTCTAAAAAGGTCATGATCATTACTTTGGCCCTGCTCTCCTGTAGAAGACTGCTGGAGTACACTCTACTCCATTTGCACTTCATTCTTTCATTGCAATATCTCCTATTCTGCCATTTAGATTCTGTGATGATAGACAACAATGTAAAAGCCTAAACCAGATAACATCAAATAGTTTTGTTTCTTACATCATAGAATACAGCTCTCCCTTCTATCAGCTGTAGTCAGGAAACTTCCACCATACCTTGTAGACCATATTCTAACTTTTTTTTTAGGAGTTATATATATTACCTATCTGCATACACTTCAAAGTATTCAAGTCAAACCTGTAAGAATTATAAGCAGGATTTATACATGAAATAATGAATTGCTTTTGAATTGTCTTTGTTTCTCTTTTTAATGATTGAGCAGTTCTGGTTTCACCTTTGTCTCCATAGCAGCAAGTGAAGGAATATCTGTGAGATCAGAGGGTTGGAGGACCTCTCCTACGAAGAGAGGCTGAGGGAGCTGGGGTTGTTCAGCCTGGAGAAGAGAAGGCTCCAGGGAGATCTTACAGCGGCCTTCCAGTACCTAAAAGGGGTCTGCAGAAAAGCTGGGGAAAGACTCTTTGTCAAGGAGTGTAGTGATAGGACAAGGAGTAATGGACTCCTGGACTACCAGAGAGAATTTAGATTATTTGGAGCATCCTTAGAAAGCATTATACAATGTGCCTAAAGCTCTCCTTAGTAATTTCTATTATTTTGTTGCCATAAAAGCTTTCATTTGATTTGGAATATATTTAATAACATTAATTATTGTTCTAATAACAGTACTTTATTTCACTGCTGAAAAGTGATTATATAGTTACTGCAACGAAATGTCAAAGTTTTTGATTAGTACTTTTCATACTATTTAAACAGCAAACAATTATAACAGTATTGTCTTTGTAGAAAATCAGTAGGTGAATTCAATTTGATTTAAACCTAAGATTTCTAAAACCCACAGTTGAATTAGTCAGGCAAATAGCTGAGCTGATTAACTTGCTAATTGAAGATGATAATTATAATTATAGACAAATTCATTACAGGACAATTTTTAGGACACATGGTAGTTAGCTGTTTATTTGCGCAGGCGTTACGGAAGTCAAGGGCATGGGGGTACAAGAAGAGCAGAAATAGCACATTCAGATGTTAACAGGAAAATAAGCGCAAACGTTAAATATGCTACATGCAGAGAAAGAAAATTTTGTGTCTTTGATAGGTGATGTTTAAAAGGGTTATAGTAATGGTATACAGAACAATGAAGGGCACAAAGAAGATCGACGACTTTTACCCAACCGATTTTTAAACTCAAGTAGAAGCACTCCTTTCATTATATGAATGGAGTTCTAAGGTATTAAAAACAGTTGTTCTTACCATAGATAGTAAGTGCCTATTGGTGCTTGTGTAGTGGTTAAACAGCCTCTGTACTGTAAGTTAACACTGCGATCAAGAACTTCATAAAAACTAAACAATGTCAGCTGCTTAAGGAGAATACCTATGTTTGCTTATTATTATTATTTTTAATCCCAGGATAGGCTTTGGACTACTCTGCAAAGGCAAACTGATTAATAGAAGGCTAAGAACAGCATTTGTTATGAGCCAGCAGCAACACACAAACTCCCTGAATAAAAGAGGATGTTGCTTAGTCTTTTTTGATCATAGTATCATCTAAGAGGGATATATTAGTTAAGCAGCCTGCTTGACCATTCTATTATATCTTACTATACATTGTTTTTCTTGTATAAACAAGTCCTGGAAATCACAGGGAGAAAAACTTTGTAAATCTCTTATGGTGAGGGATTTACATTTATCAGATGTTGGTCATTATGAAAATTAGGAAACTGTATTTGGCAAATAAATTGGGTACAGTTTGTTCATCTTTATGTTCCTCAAGTTCGCCTTTTCCTGGAAACATGAACGTAGGCCCATAGCCTTTCCCAGGTGCTACTGGCATCTCTACCAATACACTATTTTCTCCGTTCATTTTCAAGAAATGTCATTGCTATATATTCACTTCTCATAAATTTTCTAGAATTGTTTACTTGTAACTTAGCCTGGATTCTACCAGTGCTATTTAACATAATATGAGCCTGTTATGCAGTATTGTGTTTCCTTTCTAATTGTAAGATGGGCTAAGCTTCTGATTAGGCAAAACAAACGGATTGCAATCAAACTCCTAATGTGGCTTACAAGGGTAAAGAATAACAGGGCCTTTAGCGACCTCTGTTCATTAAAGGCTTAAGGATGGTTCCTTTAAATGGATGTTAACATAGCTTTCCAATTTACTAGAGAGAGGAAACTTACACTGACAAGGAGACAGTGTTATGGGGGTGGAAAATATACAGGATCCAATCAGTGAAGCAGGAGGTGGGAGGAACAGCTGCTTCTTAAGTAATGACATATAAGTAATATTAGTCCCATTGGCTTAATTACATTGTAACCTTAAACAACAAACATCTGTTTTCCATGTTTTCTTCCCAAAGGCCCTGACATTTCCAACATAACCAAACCTTCTTATATTTTTCATGATAAAATAGTTTGAAACAGTAAATAGTAGGAATGTTACTAGTATGAAATTACATCAACAAAAAGATCCATGGGAAAAGCATACCACAGGTTTTTTTTTTTTTTCACAGCTTCCTAGCCTCCTATATGCTACTTGCTTGTATGCTACAAAATGCAAAAATGAAGGATGGGGAAATAGTAGATTAAGATGAAGTATATCAGTATTTTTTAATTCCTGTACTCATGGGTGTTTGGAAAGAACACGTACCTATGATATATGAGGCATGCTTAACTTTCAGATCAATTCTGTTTCCAAAATAAAAATAACTGGTGAATCACTATGCAGATCTCAAACATGTTTCTAAATACTGTTAGGTTTTCCTTTCTTTCTTTGGTGTGCCTACAAAAACAACTCATTCTTGGGTCTTGTGTACTTGGGGTATGACGTACAGCTGTGATAAAGGGGGAGGGAATCTGCATAAATCTATGTGCCATACAGGAGCTCTGAGCGAATTTTACAGGGCAAAGACTTGTTTCATAGTAAAATCGAGTGTACTGAAAAAATCTGTTTACGAGAAGATTCTGCTAGGTATCAAGTGACAGGTCCCTAGAAATACTTAAAACGAGACAACTAGGTAGGTAGCAACTAAGTAGGAAAGGTAGGCAAGCTGCGTAGTCTTGCATATGGCTATGCACTTGTCTGGAAAAACAAACTTCCCAGTCTTGCAAATATGATTATGCACTTGTCTGGAAAGACAAACTTACCTAAAATCAGGATCTCAATAATGTTCAGTGGAATTTATTTACAGTGTGGGAAATAATTTTTGAAGGAGTATTATGAATTCAGAAAAAAAAAAAAAAAAAAAAAAAGGATATAAAAAATACTTTGGGATCTTGTAAATTGCAATATATTCATATATTTCAAGAAAAGTACAGCATGCATTAAAGATGGTGTTCAGCTATAGAATGCATTTTAATATTTAATGCAAAAATCATTAAAATAATGCTGTAAATTTTCTAGATTATTTGCATAGCAGGTCTGTGTAAACAGCATTTTACAAATCTGTGAGCTGTGGAAATTCACAATTGCAGATGAAATCTCATCCCCCAAACTCCAATACTAACCACACGCTTAAAAGATATTTGCAAACACTCCCACCTGAAAAAATACCAAAAAAAAGATAGTTTGTGACAGTTTGAAATATCTTATACATTCTAAACATAATAATACTGTGTTTTGTTATAAATATGCCTGAAATTAGTTTAATATGGGCAAAAACTAATTAATGTCTAAAAAAAAAAGAGAGAGAGAATGAATACAATCTTTGTATAACATTTTTTTTCATTTTTCCAAGAAAAGTTAATACCGTGCTTCCTTGAGGGCAAAAATGTCTAATTCCCAACTACTTTGTCTACCTAGCAGTTTTCACAGACCTACAATAGATTTTGCTTTTAAATTGTTCTTTTCATGTTATCACACTGAGCTGCTGCTGCCATGACAATTGTCCAGGATAATACCCCTGCAACTGAATGATCTTGCCTCAGATGATTTAGTTACTTAGTTAAAAATGAAAGTTCAGTAAACAGCCATGAAAGTTTTCAAATTTAAACTGGGTGGAGATAAACGTTCAAATGCAGCCATCAGACTCCATGGGAAAGACTCAAATTAAGGTTCCCCAATAACACTGTGGCTTGAGATATGTCAGCTTCCTCAGTTTTATATTTTTTTCCATACTTTTAAAACATATTCCTCAACATTAATCAATTCCTCAACACTAAATGAAATGCCTAAAATCTGGAAGTTTTACATGAGCAACAATCTAGTCTGCTCAAAATTTCTCTATATGTTGTTCGATGACATTAAATTCCTTAAAATTGGAACTGGTTAGCAATGCTCCTAGTTTGGAATTCAGTCCCCACTTGTTTGTTGTCTTGTGGTAGGTTTCTGTACTTTCTCTGGGCCTGATTCAAAGATGTTGCTCTTAATACTGCAATATTTTCTTAATACTGCGATATTTTACAGTGTAAGCTTGGATGTAAATAGGAAGTAAAAGCTGATGAATTGAGATATGTGCTATTTGTATTTTTTGTCCTGTTATGTGCAGTATGTATAAACTGCTAATGATGGCCAAGAAGCCAGCTCTGGTACTGCATCACATCATCCACACAGCTCCTTCGTTTACTTTGGATCATTCCAAAGCTGGAGTTGGGAGTTCTCCCAAATGCTAGGATGAATGACAGTGCATCAAATTTAGCTTCCTCTACCTACACAGTCTTTTTTTAAAAAAAACTAACTCAGAATATTTAGCACTCTCAAGTGCACCCTCTTGCCCCTCGGTTCTTTCTGTAACCTCAGTTTCATGCAATAAAATTAAAAGCTCTCTGATAGTCTGCATTACTACAGACACTTTGAAATTCTAAAATCGCACAATAATTATTAGGGCAACAGAGCAGCACGATGTGGAGATCAGAAGATAGCCAGGCCTAAAGGCTGGGCACCCTTAGTTTTGGACAATCTACCCTCAAAGAGGCAACCCTTAAGTAGTGTAAATACAAATCTATCCACATTACTTTGTGGATAGATAGAGTTGTTTAGATATTTGAAATCTGTACTGTTGAGAATGTGAGGAAAAACCAAACAGAAACCAAACAAAATAAATCCAATGTTGTTTTTCTGATCTATACTTGTAGGTATGGGCAGGATTAATACTAGCATCTTATCTGTATCACTGATAATGTACATCGTACACATTGGAACATTCTCTTCAAGTCTGTACTCAACTTGAACCACCACTTCCATTCATACTAACTTTTGTGAATAGTGAGTTTTCCCGTCAAACTCAAAATGTGTGCAAGGGACTTTGTCATCTTACACAACTGCTGAGCCGTGGGTCTTAAAACACATTGTTAATAGACACATTTCAATCCGCAAAGATTAAGAGGGTGTAATGAGAAAGATGGAAATAAGCAGTAAGGTGGCAGCAGCAGTGATTGTTTCTCCTGTTTGTGACTGTCTTTTGGGGAGCAGGGCAAAGAAGTGAGGTTTGGGGACCTCACTACCACATCTTCAGAAGGTATCCCAGAGAGATTATGGATGCTCCCTCCCTGTAGGTGCTCGAGACCAGGTTAGATGAGGCTCTGAGGAATCTGGTCTAGTGGGTGGCATCCCTGCCTATGGCAGGGGGTCAGAACAAGATGATCTTTAAGGTCCCTTCTGACCCACCATTCCATGCTTCTGTAATCTGTAAATCTCAGTTTCTATGAATGTTAGCCTTGTCTTAGTTTTAAGGCTTTAAGAATCTCCCCGTTTGCAAAGAGTTCTACAGTTCAATATAAAAAAGATCCCAAATAGTGTAAACTTTCCAGAAGACCACGTAGAATATTTTAGCCTGGCAAATAAGGCAATTGAGTCTAGATTTGTCCAATTTACAGTCAAAACCCATTTTATTTCAAAATAAACACACACGGTGCTGGAATCCTTATTCTGAATCAAGCAATTATAGAAAAACAGTAGCAGAGGGGCAGTGAGAAGTCTTTTCTTCACCCCTTTGTGCTGAGAAATGATCTGTCCTGGTGCTGCTCAATCTCTGTTCATAGACTTGATATTTAACTGTACTAAAAAAAAATCTGCTATTTTTCTTACTCAGACTTTTCTGTAGGACTTCATGACTGGACAACAGAATTTGCCCATTGCTTTGTGCTAGGATAATTTATGAGTTTCCAAGCAAAGGACTTAACCGTCTTCATTATGTAATGCCAAATATTCAGACAATAGAAGCTAAGCCTGTTGTCAAATCGCATTTTCAATTGACATTCTGCGAGACATTAGGAGTCACTACATATATCTTCAGTGCATGTGGGAGTCATGACATTAAAAATGACATAAAACTTATTATGCAGACAGAAAATAAACATTTTCTTCCCTTAAAGAATTTAAGATTGATGGATAATTACTTTGCTTGCCAAGGAGAGACTTCAATGATCAGTATAAATCATAAGGTCATTAAATTGGTAGGGCAATGAGAGATAAATCAGTGCCCTGAAGATGACTTGTAATTGCTTGTTGCAGGATACATGGCTGAATGATATTTTGTAAAGACCATACTGTGCATCTATCTAATTGGGTTGGATGTGTTAGAGAGTCTATAACAGAGCAAGCTGAATAAGTCAAAGACCACCCACATATGAACCAAATAACTTACGTGTCTGTGGGACACTCAGAAAAATCTGTACTTACTGCGCTATCTCAACTTCATCAGGAACTTCCTAGGCTGCCTTAAAAAAGGATAGAAAAAGAAACAAAAGGTTGATGCGATTCATTTCGTGTAATGCTTCTAAAACCAACGATAGGGAGACAAAAGTGACATGCAGTCATAGCGACAGCTCTGCTATTTTGGAATGTTCTGCATGTACATATTTCATAATTGGATTCAAGTGACCAGAAAGTGACACTTCTCCCACAAGCAGTCAGACGGCTCTTGCAGCCAAATCTGATAAATCATTTGGAATCAAAATCTTAAGAAATTAAGACTTTGCAGTTTATGACCTTTTATTACTGAGGGGTTACAAATAATATTCATAAAAATCAGCTTAATTAACAAGTGCATCTGGAGAAAGACAGTAAATAAGTATTATAAAATTGAAATAAATTGTAGTACAGGGTTATCAGTGGGCTTTATAGTCTAAAGAATTGCCTCTTGTCTGTTTCACAACCTGAGCAAAATGAATATTTGTATCTAATCTCCATTTATTTTACTGTTTTCCCTGTGAATTTGGATTTTGTTGTTGTTCTCATTTAATGTCTATATCCAGATTTACTTCAGTGTCATTTGATTTTAACATACCTGTTATTAGAGAAGTAAAAGTCAGAAATGTCTTAAATGTTGTTGCTTATTCAACATTCTTAAATTTAAGCAAATGCATTTGTTTGGTATGTATTACAACAATAGAAGTATTTATACAAGTATTTATATGACATTAGGGTTTAATCAGTGGCTAATTCTTGTTGTACTGGCAGCTGTACCAATAAAGAAAAGACATGTTCTTTATGTTCAGATGACTTAAAGATTACAAATGCGAATAGTAGTCCGGGCAAAAGTGATACATCATGGAAATAAAACTTTTAAAAGTGTAATTGCAATATTTTTGTTAGCTACATATAGCAGCTGTTGGTTTTTGTTTGCTTGTTTTCTTTTAGGTTTTGTCTTTCTTAAAAAAATGAGATGAAACATTATGAAAAGAGGGTCCAGCATGAATAGATGGATTAAAAAAAAAAAAAAAAAGCTAGAAAGAAAGTGAGGACTATGTATTTGCCCAGTAGACTGCTAGGAAGAGTACAGTAAATCTGAGATTATTTAATCAGAATCCCTCAGTTTTATTGCTTTCTAACTGAGAATAGATGGGGACTCAGAAAGAGTTTGCAAACACATGAGCATTAGAGGCTCTTCGGAGTGCTTATTAAAGCCGTTCACTGTCTGCATATTGCCATGGCTACTATGCAAGCATGTAATTCAAAGAGCAGCGAACATGGCATCATTCAAAAGTCCAAACATTATTCTAGATTAAAACTGTATTTCCCCAGTCTTTATAAGGAGCCAGAGCTAAAACTTCATCAGAGCTCCTCCAAAGCTTACAAGCTGTTCAAAATTGAGATTCATCCTTCTGAATGAAGCTGGTCAGTATCTTTCTAAAACCAAAGTAGATGAATAATTAAAAAAAATATTTTACACATTTTTCTAATGGTCAAATCCAGTTTTAAATTTCATTTATGTTTATATTTCATGTGAAGGCTTCGATGGTAAATGAGTGAGAAGCTTCATCAAAATAGCTTGCAGTCTGTTGAATTCACGGTAAATCAATTTGGCTGATTTAGAATGATGAATTCAGCTATCTGGAGGGTTTCATGGTGCTCTCAGCTTGCCTGAATTATGCCAAGTTAGCCTTCAGAAGAAAATACAAATAATTTGAATTACGTGGTAACAAGAACAATTAAAAATACACTGCAGTGCCAACCGTGGTTGCTTTTAACATGGATACTTCACTCCAGCAGTCACAACCTCCTAGTAAAACTAGTTTGCTGAACATAATGGAATGGTGATATTCCATTTACCACTTGATTATACTCGATTTTCACTTACCCTGTGTCAAACCTTTTGAATCATGACAATTTCTTTTTCCTGTCAAGATTAAAACAAGGGACCTTTTCTTTTATCCATGAGTAACAATGAGAGAAATCGGCTAGACTTTTAGTAAGTGTTACCTTTCTGCACTGGTTTCTTGAAGAACATGTTAAGCTAGATGTTCAGTTGTGATAGTTCTGTGCTGTTACATCAAATCTGGTTATTTAAATATAAGCAAATAAAGCAGGGAGTTGGGAACATCGTACACAGGAGAGGTGAACAGGGTAGGCCTCAGCCATTTTAACTCTGAACTTTGTTAAATGACTGTATTTATGAAACAAATATAAAGGTTTAAAGATTTGAAGGCTTCAGTTGGATAAACTAGAGCCCTAGTATCTGCTGCTGTTCATTGCTCTGTAGCCACATCTTTCTATACAGTAGGGAAAAACAAGTCTTTGCAGACTCTTCCAAATAATGATCTTAGCTTTCTTGGACTCAAACACTTTAAAATTTTCTATTTTACCAGAACTACTCCCGTTACCAGGGATGTATATTCTTTTTTCAGTACCACTGGTGGACGTTGTCATTTCCACCATCACTGGCTGAATAGCGAAGGGGAAGACCATACTGAACTGAATTGCCACAGATTGGCAGTTGTACTTAAAGTGAATCTTCATGATGGTGTGTGATCTATGCTTCATATATTAGATAAAGGGGAGATGGTCCTCCTCATAAGCTTGGATGCTTACATCTAAAGGGTACAGAAGGTTAGGTACCATTTCTGAGTCACTGCCAATAAATATCTTTGAGAACAAATCAGACATTTAGTCAGGGAAGTAGACTAGACCTTTTCTACCTCTCTTTTTTACAGTTCTGTGCTAGCCCCATGACATTCTTTTCCAGGTTTCCTACCCTTTCACAGCGACCTGATAAAAGAATTGCAAACATGGGAGATGAAAATTCAGTATTACCTGGAGGAACAGATGGAAAGAGGGAAGTCAGAACCATTGAACCTTTTCTTCTTTTATTCTGGGAATTAAAGTTGAGGATAAGAGGTGTTTTCCCTTGGCCAGCGAGGCAGAGGGAAAGGAAGGATAATGCCAGCTGCTCTGTTACCCACAAAAGCAAGATCTCACTAATTTGATGTTCTTTCCCACCTACATATAGAGAATAATTATCTCCTAAAAATATTTATACATCCATATTGATTTCAAATAGAACACATGCTTCCAAAAATGTAATAGAGAGATGTATGTTCCAATAATGAAGGTTATAAAATATTTAAATACTTCCTCCGCTTCTCTCAAGAGGAAATGCCAAATAGCAAAGAGGAAGGAGATTCCAACTTCTCTTGTTTTTAGTGTGAGGTTCTTATTCCCCTTTGCTTTATCACTCTCTGCTCCCAGAATAAAAAACTATTACTATTTTGTGATGCATATCCTGATCCAAACTTCATACATATGTATTGCCATATGTTTCACACATCATATGCTTTCCTTAGTTTCATTTCAGGTTCAACATCAACACTCTTTACCCATCACGCTTATATACACATACTTTGTTCATTTCACACATCTTCCTATGTTTGCAGAGTCAAATACAGAAAGAAGTTGAATTGACTAATATATCTTATGTGGAAGAAGCAACTCAAGCCTGTATCTAGGCCCTTCTATGTCATTCTTACTCGCTGCTTACTTAAAAAGACTAATATAAGATATTTCCTGACTATATGAATCTAAGCTATTCTCTCTTGCCTGTGAAGGAGTGAAATTTCAGAGAAATTAAGAAAAAAAAAAATATTTTATGTAAAGCCATAGGAGGAAATGCAAGCAGATTTGAGTATCCCTAGGCAGCATTACAAACTCAGATTTTAGATTCCTTGCTACCTAGTGGCATCCCTTGCTCTACTTAATGCGGAGGTTACCCTGGGGACAGGTAGTTATTGAATTAGGGATCCTCAGAGGCCAACACCCTGGACAAGCTGCAACCTAGAGCAAAGACACAGCTTGTTGCTGCAACTCAGGATGCTCGAGAGAAGAGACCTAGAAACAAGTTTTAGACTCCAAAGAGGGTCTCAGGCTTTTCCAGGCAAGCAGGTCCCAGCTATCCAAAAAGAATCCTGCTTCTAAGGAGTGAATGGCAAAGAAAATATGACAGAAAGGAAGGGCTGGGGGTGTTTGTTCTCAACTTTAAATCTCCAAAGAAATTGCCAAGGAACTGCCAATGGACTTTTTGGATTTGAAGCATTCTTCTAAGATAAAAGAATGTGATGGAGAGGTGAAATGACAGCTACGGAGGGCATACAAAGGATGCTCCCCTGGAATTTCAAGGTGGGATGGGATTTGTTATTTTGTTTACTTGGTTGGGTTTTTAGTTTGTTCTTTTGTTGTTGTTTTTGCTTATTTGTTTTTTTGTTTGTTTTGTTTTGTTTTCCACTACATTATTGTTGAAGTCTGGGACTTTTATTTTATTTTGTTTTATTTTTATTTTATTTTTATTTTATTTTATTTTATTTTATTCACACTGTGATTTACCAGCCAGATAGCTGAGGAATGAGTTATGATGATGTTTTTTTTTTTACTGGGAATGAGATGAGATGATATAGCAGTCTTTTACCTACTTTCTGCTCTTAGCCCACAATGACTTCATTCCAGTTTTATTATGTACTTGAAGCAGATGTTGTGACATAGCATTTCTTATTATGTTTAAATTTTACAGTCTCCACTTACAGCATATAAGAACGTCAGCACTTGGAATTGTGAATGGTGTATAACAGTGTTAGGTATCTTGTCAAGGTATTTAAGATCTTATAAGGGAATATTGTATGCGTTTCTAGATAGCGATCCTTTTGTTCTGTGTTCTACTTTGCATTGTAGTTATGGCTATGGATAGGAAGGATTTATGTTGTGGATGCTTAAAAATGGTTACAATATTAAGAGTTCTTTTATGCTTTAGTGGAAGAATTTGGTTGGTTTCATGACTCGTATGGTAATGTTTTGGATCCCAGGCTTAGCGATCTAATGCAGTTATGGTGTTATTCATGGACAAGCTGACTTTTGGACCTTTTAGACATCAAAGAATAAATTTTGGATTATTTTGGAAATGCTTACAGTAATTAACATAACAATTTTAGATTAGCAATAACAGAATCACTGTTCTTACATATGAGGTGGCTTACCAAAATTTACTGGTGCAGTAGTTCTATTCTACTGATACCAGAGAAAAAGTAGATGGGTTTCACAAAACGCAAATGTTACAGTTCTCGGTATGAGGGGCATACAAAATCTGGATGTTTTTGTTTATATCTTTTTTTGTCCATTGTCAAATATCATTCATTTTTAACTGTGTACTGCAGTTCTATTTCAGTAAGTGTGAGAATGAGACGTAATATAATGTAACTAGTAGTTTAGTGAGTTGAGTGCTCACCAGGAAAGTAGAATACCTGGGTTCATCTCCCTTCTCCAAATTCTGAGAAATAAGGAGAGCAGACAGTATTTCAACAGGGCTGCAAGATAAATTGAATGTATATTCACACCACTCTCAGTCAGTCACCCACAATGGTACTGATGTGTGGATGTGTTGTCAGACACCCAGTGCAAAAGACAGGCTCTAGAAATAGGTAGGTCAGGATCCCTTGTGAACGTAGGCCTGAGACAGACCAGAGGGCGGTTTGGCAGTGAAAAGTCCACAGGTATCAGCTGACAAAACTGAAGGAGAAGGCTTGGTGCTACAGAATTACATTGTGAAGGCAGCAAAATAGTGGTTTCAGGAATCACTTTGTGCTTGAATGCGGGACTTGTCAAATGGTGTCTTTGTAATGTGCTGACTCTACTAATACCAGAAAATTGTGTCTAACTGATTTGAATACTGTTAAATACTGTTAAAATAATTTAGTATCAGTAGGCTCAGGAAACAGTGACTGCCACAACCTCCTGATTTAACAGTACAACTTAATACAGAAGAGGTTTATAAAAGGGACTGTAAGCTACTACTACCTCTGTATCTGTACCTGTACTTCCAGGTAGCTCTTCAAAGCACAACTGACAGACTTGGTCACCCAGGATATCCTCATTGTTCATGACCCTGAAGGAAGCAAACATTGACACAGATAAAAGAAGGTTATATAGGGAATGTTTGGTGTATTTTCCTTGGCTATACAGTGAAGAATTATGTTAGTAGGAGTAAGGCACCTAAATACTTACAGGTTCTTAGGATCTAAGTGGCAACAAACGTAACTTGCAAACAGTGACTGATCTTTATTCTTCCTCTTCCAGAAAAATAGCTTTCACCCTCAAATGGAAAAAAAAAAAAAAAGAAAAAAAATCACAAAAAATGCTTCCAATAATTACTGAACCCCTGAAAAACGATAAAAATATTAAACTAACTGTCATGGACAAGCAGCCTTTAAGGAAGGAGGTAGGAATTAAGTGTTGTGTTGTCTAAGGGTATAGCTGTCTTAGAAGGATCCTGCTCAAATCACTAACTTGATCTGCTCAGGGCAACAAACCCCATGGTATGGGTGAGAACTATTTCCTTAGAATTCTGCAATATCCTGGTTCATCAGCACTGTTAACCTTTGTGGGGGGAGGCATCTCACTTGACCTCTACCCTTTCAGAACCCTAAATATCAGAGGAAACAACCATTCATTTGGTATTTATACTGATAAGAATACTGCTTTATTCTCCTTTGACATTTATATACAGTTACATTATGGTTGTTCAGATAAATGTCAGATGAAAGGTTTCCAAATCTGACATTTTTTAATAGTATGCCTAAAAATGTTGTGGTCAAACGAAGGACTGTGATTCATGTGGTACTTAAAATGGTCTACCTGTCTTCTGCACACAACTTGAAGGCTAATTCCAGTTAAGCAGAGATCAGAGTGGTAGCACCTAACCAGAAAGGAGAATGGGAGAGTTCTCTGTGAAATTAATCAAGCTGAAGCATAATACACCATTTTCAATTAACAGCTTACATCTCTCAAACAGGTGAATAACCATTCTCTTGTCAGACTCCCATACTCCCTGACCACTTTATTTTGGATATTTCACACTCGGAGGGTTTAATGTTCAATAGCAAATTTACTTGTTTGTAGATATTTGATGTTTTGTGGGATTTTGATTTAGCAAATTTAGTAGAATACAGCAAGATACTAAAATCACCAATACATGTGCACACTATTTAAGAGAATACAAGAATTGCATTGGGTGGTTGAACCACAGTACAACTCTAATTCTAATTATTGTTCTTTATAATATTCTCACCGTCAAGATACTTGGCATCCACAGTTGCCATGAAGGTATACAAGTTTGAAACCAGCTCATCAGAAAAGGACTTGTGAGAGCGTAGCTGCAGCTACATTTTTAGTTTTCAAGTATGTTTAGATGTACCAAAGATACCTACAGTCACTCCTTAGCGTTGCGACAAAATTTTAAAAATAAAATTAACTGAGAACACTTTTTCTTCTTTACTGATTACCTTTAGTTCAAACACCTTTTTGAAACCAGTCAGAGTATCCTCAAATCAAGTCTGTTGTGGGCAATAATTTAACTTGAACGATAGAAGGCAGGAAAAGAGATCTTTCCACTTCACCTGCATCATTCTTCCGGTCTCTTTTTTCCACCTCTTTTCTAATGAATAATCATATTGTTTTTAACAGTACAAAGAAAAATTGCATATTTGAGATGAATGAACCTCTCTTCTGAATTTCTATTCATAAATTTTATTCCAAAGATGCAACTGATATTGTGAGCTCTAGATCTACCTGTTTAACAGCAACGTGTAGTTGATTGCGAGGTTTTGTTGTATTAAGTCTCTGCTTTTTTTCTGTTCATGGGACATTTTATTCAATTATACATACCACCTTTTCCTGGCAGCATGCCTAGAAATATCTCACTATGATTCAAACAATTATCATTAGATGTTATTAATTCCCTCCATGGAACAAGACAATAAAGAAAGTTCTGGGTGAGCTAGTTTTCATTTTCACCTAGTTCTACATGCTTCTATCTCCTGGAATTCTCTGCTAAAAGGAAAAAAGGTCTGCTCACCACTGCCACCTACATTCCTCCACTGGTGTTATCAGCCATATTCATTTTCATATTCATATTCATGGTCATAGGCCAACAGTTCAACCATTTAAGCTCTGTATGCAGATTTCTTTATACAATTGAGTTTGAGTCTGAACTGATAACATATTGAAACAGGCAATATTGCTTTTACTGATATTTGTAATTTGTTCATGAAAAGGAATTTCACCCATCAAAGTTTTTTAATTACATTGGCTGATCATTGCAGCCTTGCAGATGTGACCAAGCATAATGTTTAAAGGCAGAAAGAAAATCTGTATACTGTGGACTCGTTTCATCATTTTGATGTGCGTGCAGATGAGTAATGGGGAAAGTAGAAGGGAGAGAACTTGAAAAATGCTAGAAAGTAGAATGATCAAACCAAGTAGCGTAGTATTTGCAAACTGGTATTTCTTGCATATTTATCTTAAACTTAAGGACATGACAAGGGAAGCAAACAAATCCTAAACCTATTATTTCATGTTATTTAGCCCGTGATAAATGAAAATGTATTTTACCATCACAGACTAATCACTGGAAAAGAAATCTGTCATAATTCCAGTACAAAACATTTCCAGTGGGGGCCCTGATCAGTATGACACTTCAAAGAACAGAACAAAACCAGCTTTGTCAAAATAACATTTTTGTCATTTTAGATGGAGAGTTCTGAATTAGATAGAAGATTTTGTCTGAGGTTTGTTGGATGTGGGAAGTCTGTGGAAAAGACACAAACTGAATTTGGATCCAGATCAGACTTAACCATTTTACTGTTGTTCTTTTAATTCCCAGAGCACTCACAGGACTTCCCTAAGGACATGATTTTAAGATTAAAACTCAGCTGCAAATAATAGGTGTGATTTTCATAAAAAAAAAAAATAGATTACTTCAGTTGTACTAGATGAAACATTTATGTTATTGAACAAGGAATTTAATTCTTTGTTCTTAAACACATGGATTCTTTATATTTTCTTAATCTTGTCTCATTCTGCTGTCACAGAAAAAAATAATTACCTAAATTTTCTCTCAGGTTCAGATTTTCAGTATCATTTTACCAGTGTTGGCCAGAAGAGCTATCAGATGGGAACAGACATGCTCAAACTTCATGAAAAATATTTTAATTTTACTAAGCATAATAAATATAGCCATAATTTTCATCATACAATTAAATAAACATCAGAATTGGAAACACTTGTTTAGTGTTAATAAACATGGTATCTGGGTTGGTACTAATTGTGGTATTCTTTCTTTAGGATAGAAACTATTCCCATGGAAGATGCTCCCCATTGATAACTTTACATTAGCACTGATCAGCCATTCAGTTGGATAGTCGCAAACAGCTCTTCAGGAACTGTTGGAGGATTTTGTTCATTTTTGAAGCCTATCCAAAGGTAATTAACTTTTTTATCTCATAAAATAGTGGTAATGAAAAATTATTTTATATACATATTTACTTCACCAACATTTCTGTTAGATGACAGATATGAAATTGACATAGCTTTACATAGATTCATATAGTTTACATAGATTCAGATCAAATATCCTTGCACAGGATTTAACAGGACTAATCAGTTAGGTCTCTCAGATATAAAACTTTTTGGCTATATGTCCTTTTTTAATGAAGTATTTCTAAACTTCTGAAATATTACAGAATAATATACGTCCATAACCTGGAAACATAAAAATATATATATTGCTTAATTCTATCTAATTCAGCAGGAAAGAAAAGAAAATCAGGGAAAGAAAAGAATAAGAGATATTAAAGTATGGGATTTACTTAACTGAACTGTTCAAAGGTATTCCAAAAAACTTTAAAAAATGTTATATGCTTTTTATTTTATTTTATTTTATTTTATTCATTACCCATCCTTATACAAAGAAACACTTTAAAAGGGATGGGAAAAAAATTAGTCTGTGCTTCTTCCAAAACAAATGAGGTTAAAAGAGAATAATATACACACATATTTATCAAAAACATCCCTTATAAACGTCAGAGAGACCAGTCAGAAAAGAATGGTCATTGCCACACTTAGAGTTTTGTTTTTCCACGTCTGGACCAGGTTTGCCTTCTCACCATGAGGAGGAAATTCACATCTGCTGAAGTTTTTGTAGTAATTTATAATTCCAACTGCTAAAATTAGAAACAGACCTCAGTTAAATGAAAAGGCGATGTTTAAAAAAAAAAAAAAAAAAAACACTTCATAATTTCATAATGTTTTCCATAAGATGGGGGAAGTGTATGGGGAGAAAAAGGATGTTTATAAGCCATTACAGCCAGAGAATCAAGGAACCCAAATAAAATTATCATGGAGATAAGAGAGGATCTTTAACACAATTTCATTCTTACATGTTAAGATCTGTAAGAAGTTCCATGGCCAAAATCCCTACTTCTCATTTATAACATTTATATCTGTATCGGAAAATCTGAAGTGAGAAAGCACATTATGGTTTTCTAGTCTGGTCACATTTTAGATGCATTTGACTTTGGATCTGATTCTGTGTTGGTTTGTTGTTTGTTGTTTTTTTTGTTTGTTTGTTTTGTTTTTTCTTTGATTCTCCACAATTGATTAAAGAATCACTGATCATAAATTGGCACCTACTATACAAAATAATCACATCAGTAGATGAGCAAAACTACCAATACAAAAGAACATGCAAAGAGACAATCAGAAGGTAGACAGCACTAAAAATGTAAACGGACAACTGGATTGACTAATTCTGGAAAAAGACAGATCATAGCTGAGATGGTAGAAATGTGGATGCTTTCACACAAATTATGGAAAATTTTATTAATTAAAATTTGTTGGCATTAAATTAATAAAATAATGCCTATGTTGATAAACACGTAGAGTTTACATCAAAAATGACTGTATTATAGATGCAATTTATTTAGGCAAGGAAGACCATACATTTCCTTACAATAACCAGGCTCCAAAAAGACAGGTTGGATAGAAGACAACCTATATAATATGTTGTTCATTTTAAGGCTATACTAGAATAATAAAAAATGTTATTTTGGTAGGAAGAAGCCAGGGTTTATCAGTCACCACCAGATTGTTCAGGGGAAATTGTATTGTCAAAGTAGAGGAAACAACTAATACAGCATCTGATAGCTCTTTTGTTTTACAGTGGATCCTTTAACATTGATAAAGCTTGAAAGACACAGTCCATCAAATACCCTCAAAATTAGAGGAATACTTTTGTGAAACCCCCAAACTACCAACTGGTTATTTCATTTTCCTTTTTGAGGTCTTCTGCTTAGATGTTTGACCTTAAGACTTGAAATTTAGGGATGTAACAGGAGTCTCTTACAACATAAGGAGTCTCTTTATAACATAAAACTAAAGGAAGGAAAACAGATTAGAAAACATTTGAAAAGCATAAGTTTAGGAAATACTGTGCGTTTTTTTTTATACAATGATGTAAATCTTGAGGCAACATAAGAATTAGTCATAGCTCTCTCTGATCTCACAGAAATTGGAATCAAGTAATTTGTTGAGACTCCTGAACTCTTAAAACTGCTTTTTTTTTTGCAACAAAAATGTTACAGATGTATTGCATGGAAGCTGCATGTAACGGAAATGGAGATTGATTCCTAATTGCCCTTGTTGCAAGAGAACACCGTAAATTAAAAGATTATTTTTTGCATACTGTAAGCTAAATATTATACTTCTGTTCTACATTACATTAGTTGCCATTTATAAAACAAATAGAACAAGACTATGTTTACTTTTTCATGCTAATTATAAATAGCATTATACTATTAATAAAGTAAGGATATCTGATGTATTTACAAGAGTATTACAAAAAAGGAGTTTGAAAGAAATGCTGAAACAAGTAAAACTGTATTACCAAAAAGCTCTTAGATCCATTAATCTGTACTTGAAAACATATTAATTTATTGTTTATTTATGAATGGTTTGGACTGCTCAGTAAATTTCTAGTGAAACAAAGTTTTCATACAATACTAAGGTTTGAAATATAACAGTGTTGACTGCAATTTTTAGCAATCAAGGGAAAACTTTGGGTTTTATTAGGCAAAATGAAGAGACAAAAAATATGTTTTGCTTCAGTTTTCTAAATTTTCTTTTTATTTATTTATTTATTTTTAGAAGAAATATAGAATTATCAAGTTTCCTCGCAGCAGATTGTTTAACTTTGGTACAAACCAATTTTTTTCTTAAACTTAATTTCTTTTTTATGTGAGTTTCATATTAGACTTGAGTTTTTCACATGGTCTACAACTTACATGTTCAGGTGTAGTTAAATGTGAAGGTAAGTGTGTGCAAGTTTTTTTTACCAGAGACTGGGAGTGGAGTCTATCCATTTGTTTAACAATATTATAATAGCTAGTGATCAGGACATTCTCCTGACTGTGGGAGTCTTCGGTTTTTATCCTTTATTTTATATTTTCTCCAGTGAGTCTGTAATAGAAAACACCTTTACAAAGTTAGGAACAAACAGCAGTGTGTGTTTATTTCCTTTCAGATTTGCTGTGAACCACACTGAGCTAATGTCAGCAAATAAAGAAGCGGTGGTTTTAGACTTGAGCATCTAAATTCTCATTATTCCACAGACAGGTGAGTCGTCTACTTAATTTTGCTCTAAGTGCAAAACTACTATATTCAAGCCAAAACATAAGGTGGGCAGACGAGGAGGAGCAGCTTGCTAAGCCAATTACAAAGAGGCACGGCTCCTGAATTGAAGAAGCAGCGGTAGAGGGAAGAAGAGCTAAAATGAGTTTTCTCTGATGATTGATGAAATATTTTTGATGCGTCATTCTCATAGAGAAGATTATTGGAATATCACACTGCTACTCAGTGTTTCTTGAGAATAATTACTTTTTTACCCTATTTGGCCCACATTTGATACTATGTCAGCATAACTCACGTTTCAAGTAAGTTATTCTTTATTAATAGTCACCTTGCATCAAGCAGCAGAGGTCTTCAGGCTGCCAAAACAGCATTTCTAACTCTCTCTTATATAAGATTCTTAATTATTTACAGTAGACTTGGAAAACAATACAATAACATACAACTGAATTTCAGGATCAGAGCTCATAGCCTTTATTTTTAGGAATTTGGCCATAAAACAGCCTATACACAGTACAACATACTATACTCTGAAATCTGCTTCCTATTACATTTTATTGTGCTTAGCCTTTTAGCATATGAATTTTGGTGATCTTAAGGAATGCATAATTATGATATTTTTAGACGTATAGTGAGGTAACTTGGTTAATAATTAGATATTCTGAAATTAAATTGGTCTAAAAGATTTTCACAAAATCTAATATATGGTAATTTTGCAGAAAGTATAAAAATGGAACATCCTTTACCTCAGTCACCTTAATTATCCCCACATTCTGTTAAAAATGTCCTCCTTGTGAACAAAAGTTTAACAGTAGGTTGACATTTCCAGCACATCTAAATTAGCTATCTGGAAAAAGATCACCTGTAGGAAACTGAATGGTTTTAACTCTCTTGAAATATCACTCTCTGTTGTGATACCAAGTGTGAAAGAATGTCAATGTTTGAGAAGACATCTGCAAACTATGACCTACTGTTTTACTTGCTGATGCAGCATCATGAAAATCATGTCCCTCTATTAAAGAATCAAATACAATTCTAAGTCATTGTGGGGAATGTTGCAGTGCAGTCAACTACTATTCACTGTCTGAACAAAATTAATTTTTTGTTATACTTTAGTACTAACTTTAAGTATAAAATTCAGTCCCTCTCTCCTACGCTCTATTATTCAATATTACTTGGTCTTTTCTTTCACAAGAACTTTGGCAATAAAATGAATGTTTTCAGCACCTGAAAAATAATGCAATTACAGGAATTTCCTGAGTGGAGCCTGTTTGGTTACCTCTGGGAAAAAGCTGCCAGTCAGGGTTGTGACAGGAGTCAACAAGGGAGCAGAAAGTTCAGCTCTTTGGGAAGATGGTTTCCTGCAGCGTCACTTCAGTATCCACCTTATTTTAATTTCCATTCATAAATGCAGCCGTGATGGAAATATGAGAGAGAGATGGCCCTGCGGTGATGCAGACAGAACGTGGTAAGGGCAAATAGCTCCAAGGCACCAAGAGAGGAAGTCTATAGGGCAAAATTTCTGTGTTAATTCACCGTGGAGCCTAAGATAAAGGAAAAAAAAAAGGCGGCGGTGGGGGTAAAACTGGAAAATTCAAACGAGTTTATCAATTTTGAGGAATGCCCAACTTACACGGTCAAAACAAACAACAAGGAATAAAAGCTACAAGATAGTGAATTTTAAAGCTTAATTTTTTGTTTATGATGTGGGTTTGGGATTCATTTGAACAAGCCTTTTTTGCTAGATCTACTGCATTGAACATATGACTGAAATACATGTGTACTCTCTAATATGCTGCTTCTCTCAAAACAGTAATTTAAGATGAATCTCATTAAAAACCCCTTTCTGAACAGATAAACAAAGTGGTAATGTATTTTTAATGAGGTGAGGTGATTTCTTGCTGTGCGAATGTGCAGAGACCTGTAAAACTGCAGTTTTCTTTCCACCATGTGAGGATAATCATGAGTGTTTATCAATGCATCATTGTCCTATTTACTGGTGCGACTGACCTAGTGAGCTACATATAAGAACTAGGGACTCATCTGCCAATAAAAAGGTCAGTATTGCCATTTTGAAAATTGCATTATTTAATTGTTTGAATTGTTATAATGTCATGGTCATAAACTTCCATGATCTTGTTTGAATTACAGTTTTTGGTTGAATTTGCCATGACTTTTTTTCTTTCTTCTTCCTTTTTTTTTTTTTTTTTTTTTTTTTTTTTTTTTTT